>NC_139512.1:275096271-275244706 GCF_947247035.1 Vipera ursinii | reverse complement strand
ATTCGAAACTTTAAACACCCATTCTTCTACAGTGGGCAAACTATCCTTCTTCCAATATTGTCCCACCAGTAATCGTGCTGCCATTATCATGTTCAACATCAAGTTAGTTTCTTTAACATCACAATCTACAACAATACCCAATAAAAACAATTGCGGAGAAAACTTTATCTTTCTCTTAAAAATCTTTTGAATGTTCCACCAAATTTTGATCCAAAAAGCTTTTATATTTCTACAAGTCCACCACATGTGAAAATAGGTAGCTTCTAAACTACCACACCTCCAACATTTAGACTGTAAATTAGGATACATATTGGACAGCTTCTTGGGATCCAGATGCCATCTATAAAACATTTTATAAAAATTTTCTCTTAAATTTTGAGCCTGGGTAAATTTAACATTTCTGACCCAAATTATCTCCCAGGTGTCCAACGAAATTGGTTCCTGAATATTTTGTGCCCACTTTATCATGTAGTCTTTAACCAGTTCCGTTTCCGAATCCAATTCAATTAAAGCATTATATATCCTCTTTATATGTGCACAATTTGAATCTCTAATTTGCTTTACTAAATTTTGATCTGTAGTTGTGATGCCAACCTTTTGATCTGACTTCCATCTATAAACTGTGGGCGGTTTATATTAATTTGGCTCTCTTTAAGGAATTTAAAAAAAACCACCTTGTATATTTTTCAGTGTTTTATCTAACCTTCTTCCTGAAAGTGTAAGCACAGTCTATTCTAGGAATTACTTAAATCAATTATCATCGTGCATCGAATTGTAAAATCAAAACTAGTATATTTTCATTTTATAACATATACGCTCTAGAATATGAATGTTCATTGAAAAATAAACCGGATGTCCAGGAATTGGGAATATGGTTTTAGTCATTTCAGTCCCATTAGCGTAAAGTGGTGTGGATTTCAGCAGGAGATTTAATATTTTGAGTGTAACTGGAGTTTGAGTTAGAACATTTGGAATGATAATTAACGGTACAGTGTGCACATAAAATAATCATATTAGCTGTAATCCTGGAGGAAAACACTGGAATATTTGCCTGGCCAGGTGACAGGCAAGCTAATATTCAGGGAATGAGAAAGAAGAACAGCAGCTGTATCCAGCAGAATACTTAAGAGCTGGTTTAATGCTAAATGGGAATCACAGCGGATGAGAAGACTGAACACAGAAGAGGCTATTTTATTTTATGAGCCAGCAGCATGCTAAACTGCCAAAAAAGCCAACACAGTGCTAGGCTGCATTAACAGAGAGATAGAATCAAGATCACATGAAATGTTAATACCACTTTACGTTGCCTTGGTAAGGCCACACTTGGAATACTGCATCCAGTTTTGGTCACCAAGATGTAAAAAAGATGTTGAGTCTCAGAGAAGAGCAACAGAGATGATTAGGGGACTAGAGACTAAAACATATAAGGAATGGTTGCTGGAATTGGTATGTCTAGTTTAATGAAGAGAAGGATGAGCAGTCTTCCAATATCTCAGGGGCTGCCACAAAGAAGAGGGAGTCAAGCTATTCTCCAAAGTGCCTGAAGGCAGGGCAAGAAGTAACAGATGGAAACTAATCAAGGAGAGAAGCAGCCTAGAACTAAGGAGAAACTTCCTGACAGTTAGAACAATTAACCAGCGGAACAACCTGCCTCCAAAAGCTGTGAATGCTCCAACACTGGAAGTTTTTAAGAAGAGACTGGACAGCCATTTGTCTGAAATGGTATAGGATTTCCTGCCTGAGCAGGGGATTGGACTAGATGACCTCCAAGGTCCCTTCCAACATTATGATGATGATGATGATGATGATGATGATGATGATGATGATGATGATGATGCCAGATTTGTCTCTGTTATAAATGGATCTCAGTTTCAGGTCAGATTAAATACCATTGTTTCTCTTAAACTTCTGCCAGAATTTTCTTTTTCTGAAGATAATGAGAGTTCTCCATTCAAAGTCTCTTCTTAAGGATAGATAATGGCAGTGTGCAAAGGATTCTGGGAACTGGAAATGACCTTTTAATCTAATTCTATGGGCAGATAAATCTTTGGCAGTCCTACCGTTATGGCATTTCTCTGGTCCCTCAAAGGAAGACTGTATATGATCCATGACTGTCTTGCTGACCCCACAACACAGGAAAGAAGAAAAAAACATTCACCATTTCTTTAAAGTTGCTTCAGGTCTGAAATCTAATATTCCCTTGCTTCCTCTCCATGAGGAGAAATAGAAAAAAAATGACAGGTATCTCCCATCCTGGCCTTACTGTATATGGTGCTCATCCATTTGATTGCATTTTTAAAAATCTGAGCAGCTCCTGTTTAGGGGATTTGCAAAACTATCAAGCCCTCTTTCCTCTGGCTGAAATCCCTGAGGCGGGAGGCAAGAGTTTCTGAATGACTAAAGCAGTGTTGTGCCTGTTTGGGGCATGCATGCATGTTTCAATGCAGGTGGAAAAGACATGGGGCTTGCACTGCGATACACCAGTGCTTCTGATTGATCATTCATTCATTCATTCATTCATTCATTCATTTATTTATTTTTATTTCCTACTATTATTTTTACAAATAACTTAAGACAGCAAAGATATCCAACACACCTTCCTCCTCCTATTTTCTCACAACAACCCTGTAAGGTGGTTGCACTGAGAGAGAAACTGGCCCAACATCATCCAGCTGGCTTTCATGGCTAAGGACAGTTTTGAACTCATTGTCTTCCACTTTGTAGCCAAGCGCCTTAACCACTAGATCAGGGGTAGGCAACCTTGGCTCTTTTATGACTTGTGGACTTCAACTCCCAGAATTCCTGAGCCAGCATGGCTCAGGAATTCTGGGAGTTGAAGTCCACGAGTCACAAAAGAGCCAAGGTTGCCTACCTCTGCACTAGACCAAACTGGCCCACTGATGTCAGTCTGAGCCCCGTTGTCCTGTTTCCATAGTCTGTAGTTTCTTCTGAGAATATTTGCTTCCTTTATTTAAATATTAAATTCCAACTGATCAATATGGGCACAACGTTCCTTTTGAACCCTTCAGGTAAGTTTTGGAGAATCAAACAGATAATTTTCTGAAAAGATACACAGCCAACAATGACAAGCCCTCTGTGTTAGCAGCAACAGCTGGTTTGTGAATTATCTCTATTAATGTAATTATTCCCAGCTACACTTTCTGCTATTTTCCCTTATTTGTTGTAATAATGCCATTTTATGACAAGATATTTGCATCTTGAAAAAAAAGACAAACATAATTACTGGTGAATTCACACAATGCATCCCACATATTTCCACTCAGAGTAACCAGATTGTAAAATGTCTTTTAACTGCCACAGTATATATTTGTCTGCATACACACTGACTTATGTTTATATATGCATATTTTCGCAGTTTCTTTTGAAGTTGCAGAGAAAAGAATTGTACCAGGTTTAATGGATTTGGAAGGTATTTCAATTTTGAAAAACTAGAGCTAACTGAAAAACCAGTGAAGCAAGGCATACATATTGGCACGCTCAATCCTGGCAGAAGCTGTCCAAAACCAGCATGTATTTCTAAAATGTTGGCTATTTACCTCATCTGAATTTTCCAGAAACAGACTTTACAAGTTGTTTCTCCCTTGAGTAAGAGAACAAATGTCCTCAACTTGTGATTAATGACTAAAGTTATGATGGACTTAAGAAAAGCCATGATCCATCCTCAAAGTTATGACTGCTGACCCCCCTCCCCACCATGTACTAATGTGATTGTATGTCAGACACTTGGCATCTGGTTTCATATAAATGACTGCAACTTCCTGTGGCCACAATTTGCAACCTTTTTGATGTTGTCCACCGTTGTAAAATTGAATTTGGTCATTGCAGTAATTTATGACCAAAAATGGTGGTTGTAAGTCAAGGAATACTTATTATTGAGCTCAATGGACACAGGCTTTCTAATTAGTTTGAAGCAGTTCTATGTTTTTTCTCTATTTCTGTGGAGTGTCTTTTTGAGAGGAACATTTGGAAGAATGACCTAATAAATTGGGAACAATCATGATGCAGAACATTCTTGAACGTTTCCATTTCTCCTCATACTTTCTGCTGGTAGATAAATGTACCCTTTTTTCTTTCAAAGATGGAAGAAGACAAAGCACTCAGTGTCTATGGAGCTGCTATTCCTACTATTACACTCAAGCAATGGTTCTTTGCTACAGATTATCCATGTCTTACTGCCACTTTCTACCTTTTGCTGACCAAAGTAATTGTCTCTTTCAGCCTAAAAGATTAGGACCAGTCCTGCTGAAACACTACCTCATTTATTCCTGTCCATACACTCATGATAAAAAATGAAGGAAAGAAGATTCATTCATAAGAAGATTCAAATCCAGCCTCTCCATCATGGTTTTTTATATAGCTTTAGGGAGTTTGTACATGGGAAAAATCTAGCTGAATATACAGTACAGTTCATACATACATATATGCATGTATGCATGTATGTATGAACTGTATATATTCACACACACACACACACACACACACACACACGATTCAATTAAAAATGGCTAGAGAGTTAAGCCAAGAAGCCATTTCTGACACCCCTGCCAGCAGAAAGTCCTATAGCCAGGCACATCTGACACAAAAATACTCTATTTCTGTGGAGTGGGATAATTTTTTTTAAAATCCCATTTATATCCCGCCCTTCTCCAAAGACTCAGGGCAGCTTACAATGTAAAGCACAAATCAGTGTGCTTAGCAATAGCCTTCATTCTATGTATATGCCTGCTTCTTAGGGCTTTTGTGCCCCCCCCAAGCGGCATTATTACAAAGCCAGTTTATTGCCCCCAGCAATCTGGGTCCTCATTTACCTACCTCGGAAGGATGGAAGGCTGAGTCAACCTTGAGCCTGGTGGGACTCGAACCTGCACTAATTGCAGGCATCTGGTGTTACTTAAGGAGGCATTAGCCCACTGCTCCACCAAGGCCCCAATTTTAAGGGCTACATAGGTAATCCTTGAGGTAATTGAGTCCATTGTAAGTTGTGATGGTTATAAGTGAGGCACCCATGTGACTGGATCTGATTTTATAACTTTTTTTTGCAGTGGTCATTAAACAAACGTTCTGATCTTAAGTGAATCCATTTATTTCTATGGATGTATTTTGCTAGAAGCCAGAAAAAAAGTGGATCATAGTCTTGTAAACATGGAATGCTGCAGCCAGTTGTAAAGATGAACCAAGTTGCCAAGTGCCTGAAATGACGACATGTTATTGTGCAGCCATTGGAACCTTAGATTCTGTCTAAAGTAGCTTTGTGGGGTAATGGTCCATTGTAACTTTGAACTCTTGCTAAGCAACTGGTCATTAAGCAAGACTCTATGTAATACAGTTTAGTTCCATATCCAGGACCATATAGTAAAATGAGCCTCTTAGGAACAACACCCTCTTTCATAAATATAGAATAGCAAATGCCTAATGGAGTCCTTGACTTACAATCATAACTGAGCTCAAAATTTCTGCTGCTAAGCGAGACAGTTATTAAGTGAATTTTGCCCCATTTTACGACATCTCTTGCTACAGTTGTTAAGTGAATCACTGAAGTTATTAAGTTAGTATCACGATTGTAAAGTGAAGCTGCCTTCCCCATTGTCTTTGGTTTCTGGAAGGTTGCAAAAGGTGATCACATGACCCTGGGCATTGCAACCGTCATAAATATGAATCAGTTGCCAAGTATCCAAATTTTAATCACGTGACCCTGGGGATGCTGCACTTGTCGTAAGTGTGAAAAATGGTCATAAGTCACTTGTAACTTCGAATGGTCACCAAATGAACTGTTGTAAATCGAGGATTACCTGTGTATTATTTTTAGTAGGTTTTTTCCCCTTTCTTTCTTTTTTTAGCATTTATCAATAATAATAATACATTTAGATTTTGGCACTAAACTCCATGATTTATACTCTTATTTCACAAGAAAAAAAATCAATGTACTTTGGTATAGTCAACCTTTGTAACTATTATACTGAACATTGATTGTACAACTTTAGTAACTTTCTTTCTTTATATCAATATGATAATATCTTCTGAAATTAAAGCATAAGAACACATTTGGATATTAATGAAACACGCAAACTAGATATTAGAAAATGTTTCATGAATATTTCATGAGTTTCATTTCAGTATCACTGATTTGAAGTCATAGAGAAATGATTAAATTTGCCGGCCTGATCTGATCTGATTTCCTGGGAATAAACTTCACAAAACTCAGTAATAGGCTGAATAGGCATATTTAGAATTGTGCCTAAATGAGCAACTGAAAGACACACTGACCTGGACACACTGAGGTAACTATGGATTGCTTAATTTGATATATTAAATCATCCGGAACTACCTGGGTTTCTACAACATGCTAAGGCAGGACAACAAACATATCATATGATAGCAGTGTGATTGCTATCCAGATTTTGCAATTGCAATTGCAATTGTGCAATTCAGATCTGGTATCCCAAAGCATTCTCTTGCTTTAGTACAACAATGCCTCTCTGTGGGTCTCTTTAAGTAATCAACATACTTCTTTCTCTTTCTATATCATCCTAACATTTTCAAATGATTCAAAAATCTCAGAACAGCATTTAATTTAAAGTAAAAAACAACAACAAAGTATTACTGCGTAATGGTTCCTACTTACACAGTGGCTAATGTATTTACTTGGCTTCATATTAAGGCTGCAGGCAAGAAGACAATGAAAGAGGAATCCACAATGGAAAACACCACAATTAAATCCCATCTGGCAAAAGTGCCTTTAGCTAAACTGCTAATGATACTCTCATTTGTTTAATGCTTAAACATGTTATCGTGTACACCAAAACTCATCTGGCAGGGAATAAGTCAGGCATGTTTATGATTACTGTTAACACATTTAGGCTGCCAAAATCCAGATGACACTAGAGGGCAGCAAAGAAGTTTTTAAAAAATTCTTAGCTTTTTGTTGCCATCTAGTGATTGGATTTTGGCAGTCCATACATAACGTAGTAGCTGCAGGAAAGTTGTTCTATATTAGGGGCGTTAATTAGCATTCTGCTATGGTTCAATGCCTCAGGCTACTTTTTTTATTAGTTAAGTTAAACATTGTTGCAAAGTATTTAGAATACATTATTGAAAAAAATTACACTAGGCATTAAATGCATGAATACATTTAGCATTTTCTAGCATTTTCAAGAGACACCATAAGATGAATTCAGTCAGAACAAGGAACATCATTCATACTAAAGTTGTCACTGCCACTAAACCCTAACCTGACCTTAATGGCTTTCAGAAGGACTTGAACATTTGGCTTTGCCATCAGGCCTGGGGACCACAGAGATATAGGTCCCATAAAATGTACAATTCATGAATTGTGTTTTTCCAATAAATGTATTGCATGGCTTTGTTTTAAATTGTTAAAATATTTTGTATTTTTTATGATTTATTTTATGTTGCATTTTTGGTAACATTTAAATTATAAGATGCCCAGAATCATGAATGTGAGGCAGGCAGCTATATAAATTGAATGAATAAATACATTTGCAGCAGTAGACATTTATCCACTTCTTTGCTGAGGTTTGCATTAAATTGTTTTTATACCTCAGATTATTAGCTCAAGGAAAAAAAGCTTTCCTAGGTGAGGGACAAGACTGTCAAATCTGGGCTGGCAAAAAAACAGATAGCTATTAGACCACAGTATCTCAGCGTTGGCTGCTTTAAGATGTATTGATTTCAACTCCCAGAATTTCTTAGCTAGCATTCTGGGAATTGAAGTCCACACATCTTAAAGCTGCCAAGGTTGAAAACCACTACACCACATGAATTTTTTTTTCTAGACACTAGAAAAGCACTACCATGTACAATAGCCCTTTCCTGCCATTAGTGACTATCTGGATTTTTCCCAACCAGGGTCTGGTAGCCTTAATCAATCCCATTCTCTTCATCTAGAATGAATACTGAGACTCTTTAATTTTGCCATGATGTCTCCATTAGCTATGTTCTAACATCTGAAGAATGTCACTTTTTGAAAAGAATCAAACATTGTAAAAAGTCAGGTTCCAATGTGATTATTTGACTCCCAACATCAACAAAAATGCATTCTCATAGTTGTTCTTGGCTTTTCCTTTATGAAGCTACAGTATATTTGCAAGCGAGAACAAGGCTTCTGACATCCAATGGTTTTTTGCAAGTTTCCATTTTTTGCCAAGTCTTAGATCATTTAATTATATTGTCAGACTTGAGTTAGTCTTTCTAAAATGAGAAAGGAAATACAATCATTTTCTTATTGAAGAACCAGGAAAATCTGGCTTTGTATGTAGTAGTACTGGAGGGTTTTTTTTTCTTGTTTTTTGTGTAGTTTTTTTTCTGAAAGGAAAAGCAGTCAGATTTCTGCTAAGGAAATTACTATCCTATTAGGGACCACTAAATCTATGTCAGAAATCAGACAGATTTTGAAAAGAGTCACATCAGATAATTTTCCATCTTTAATATGCTTTATCATTCTTTATTTTTTTTTAAAAAAAACGTTCTTTCCATGTCATTAGTTAAATTTAGGCCATTCACTAACAGCCTACATTGCTTTCTACAAAAATCCAGACAGCCACTGAAAGATTGTTGCAGTTGAGAAAACAGAGATTACCCTCTTCCAGATTGGCTGACCTGGTGTTGGATTCAGCAAAAGATGAAAAATGTTAAGAGCCAGGAAAAGGAATAAAAGAGTTAAAGAAATGAAGAAAGAGAGAACAAACATGTGATTAACAAATAATGGACATTCTTTTCATTTACATTTACACCACATATCACATTAGTCGCAATTCATAAACTTGCAAACAAACACAAATACAACTTTTTTTTTTAATGAAAAACACAAATCAATATTTTTGGCGTACCCAACTTTTCAAGTGATGAGGTGATTCAGGACTGCTTGCCAGGTTTCTTGTGACTAAAACAATAGTGAAGACTTGTCGAATTGCTCCATAACACTTTTTATTTTACGAGCCAGAAATGCATAAACAGCACAAAGGGTGCCAATAATTTGCTCCACATTTTTACAGCAACTAACCTTGTTTGCCCTTCCTAGGTTAATATATAGAAGGAACAGAGCAGATCACTGTGTTTTGCATTTGCCCATATGTTGTGATGCAGTTTGTAGTTCAGAAATGATATACAAAAAGCACATATTAAAGAGAGGGCACATCTATACTAGAAAGTTTGTTTTAGACAGTTGCCTAACAATGCAAATGGTTTTTTTAAAAGACTACCAAGGCGTTTTACAGAATTACTGTAACTGTAATATAGTTGAACTACACAAGAAATTTCAATCCTAAAGAAAATCAACCCTGACTGTTCTTTGGAAGGACAGATACTGAAGCTGAAGCTCAAATAGTTTGG
This sequence comes from Vipera ursinii, assembly GCF_947247035.1. Taxonomy (NCBI): domain Eukaryota; kingdom Metazoa; phylum Chordata; class Lepidosauria; order Squamata; family Viperidae; genus Vipera; species Vipera ursinii. The sequence goes on along the minus strand of NC_139512.1, from coordinate 275,235,337 downwards.
CTGCCAAATAAGGACAGAGCGCTCATTGGAAAAGGCCCTGGTGCTGGGAAAGACTGAAGGCGAAAGCAGAAGCGGACACCATAGGACCATGGTGGTGAACCTATGGCACGCATGCCACAGGTGGCACGCAGAGCCCTCTCTGTGGGCACGCGTGCCGTCACCCCAGTCCTAGGCCTTCAGCTGGGTTTTATAAAACCTTTTTGCTTTAGGCCTCCACCACCGTGTGCAAAAAAAAAAAGGTTCAATCAATCAATCAATTTCAACTTCTCGCGGGGAAAAAAAAGATCTCGCAAAGTTGGAATTGATCAATTGAAATTTTTAGTTCCACCCAGTCTGTTATTAACACGGCAGCCACGCCCACCCAATGGTCCATGCCCACCCGGCACCCGACGATATGTAAGTGGGTTTTGGGTTGCCGTTTGGGCACTGGGTCACTAAAAGGTTCGTCATCACTGCCATAGGATGAGACGGTTAGATAGGGTCATCAAGACAGTAGGCATGAGTTTGGGCAGACTTGGGGAGACAGTGGAGGATAGGGAGGAACATGGGGTTGCAAAGTCTCAGACACGACTTAGAGACTGAACAATAACACCACATGAATTTTTTTTAATCCCATTTATATCCCGCCCTTCTCCGAAGACTCAGGGTGGCTTACAATTTAAAGCACAAACCAATCTGCTTAGCAATAGCCTTCATTCTATGTATATGCCTGCTTATTGTTAGGGCTTTGCCCCCCCAAGCGGCATTATTACAAAGTCAGCTTATTGACCCCAACAAACTGGGTCCTCATTTTACCTGCCTAGGAAGGATGGAAGGTGGAGTCAACCTTGAGCCTGGTGGGATGCGAACCTGCACTAATTGCAGGCAGCTGGTGTTACTTAAGGAGGCATTAGCCCACTGCTCCACCAAGGCTCTGGCAGACCACTTACAAACTAACCCAGGCACCATACAGCACTAACTTATTGCTATGGAGTCAGTTTGGTGTGGTGGTTTTTTAAAGCACCAAGCCAGAAACTGCGAGTTTCTTTCCTAAGATTACAAAGCTAGCTAGGTGACCTTGGGCCGGCTACTTTTTCTCAACCTTAGGAAAGAGGCAAGGAGAAACCACTTCCAAAAAATCTTGCCTAGAAAACTGCAGGGACTGGTCCAAGCAGTTGCCAGGAATCAAGACTGGGTTGAAGGTGGTACCCATCACCACCACCACTACAAAAAGGAGAAGGACTGAGAGCCTCCCACTCTGAATAAGTATAGTGAATTATGATCCCTAAGGGCCCCAGATTGTAAAAATCACTCCTTCCATCTGGTTTCAGCTTCTTGATCCTATCTGGAAATGAGGATAAGTTGCTTTCTTCCCATTGCTCTCCACACATTTGTATCAAGACAGATATGAAATCTTCTTAGTTTACTGTGGTGATCTGAGCTTGACTGCACCTGGTTCCAATCCGGTAGCCTGTGAATTGTGAGAAATTGCTAGTCACATTGGTATGCACACTGAATCAGATCTTTAATTTGGCATGTTCAGGCAGCCTAAGCAAAACAAATCCAACTATTTTGACATCTCTTAACTTCCTCTGGCTTTCACCTGGGATGCACCACCTACAGCCCTTGCCTCCCCTCAACAGAAGACTTGGGTATGGCTCTCAAGAGCCCCCACACCGTGCCACTGATGCATGGGGCGGTAAAGAGAAATTATTTAATGCAGAGAGTGTGGTCCTATTAATTCTCGATAAAATTATTACATTAATGAATACTGTTATGTATTGGGCTCAGGTGTAACACCACGTGGTTAGCTGGAGCAGCTAACGGCTCTCCAGCAACCCAGACTCCAGGTCTCCAGTGCTGCTATTGGCTGCCCCTAGGCGGCAGTAGGTTACTTTAAATCTATTGGCTGTCACCTAGGGGCCAGGCTATAAATTGCTGCAAGCTGCAGCCCAATTCTCAGTTCAGATCCTGCAAGCAATAAACCATGAGCTTTGTTAAACTCACTCGCCTCGTCTTCTTTCCTGCGCGAAGAACTCACTACACAACAAATACAATACTGTAAAATAATTGAAAACAATACAATCAGGTTTCTATTTTGGTCCCATCCCTCCTTTTTTTCCCTACACAAATCCAACTTTGTGTACCCCCCACCCCGCCCCCATGAATGAATTATGCAGCACTGGTTTACCTAGACATCTAAGTCTAAGGCTGTTATAATGCCTCAAGAGAATTCAAGGTTCAGCCCTAAATTGGCATCAGTGCAGAGATCAGAGTCTTGATCCATTTAGATACATTTTGAATCTGGGAAACCTATATGAAACTTTGACTTTTCTGCCCTGGTAGAGATCCTTCTACAGCCTGTGTATTCTTGGCATTAAATAATGGAGCACTGAGTTTTTGAAGGTGAAAGGAAAGTGCTCCATGAGTTGTCCAGTTTCTATAGATGGCCAGACCTCTTATGAAATAGTTCAGTACAGTTTGTAGTTTGGATTCAGGCCCAAGATTTTCTGTACTCCTGATGCGAGTTCCCTCCAACATGTGATGCAAAAATAACTGGGAACTTATTCCCTTCATTTCCTTCTGAAAGAGTTCAAATTCCCATTCCCTTGTACCCCAGGCACTACCATGGCGCTATCCTTTATTCCTCTCTTCCTTTTTTTATTTTCTACTTTTATTTTCTGCAGGCTGAACATTCACGTAGTCATTCATTTAGTCACTTATTCATTCTATGTTCATACTCCAAATCAGTAAAGTGGGATTCATCAGCCATCCCACAACTGTAGTCTTGGAGAACTTAGAGAATAATTTCAGATAGCTTTTTCCAACTGGGCAGATGTTGCGTATGATGCAGCTCCAGCACTCCCACAATGAAAAACTCTCACAATGGGGAAGATGCCCCATGATGTTAAATCTAGCTTTGCTTCTAACGCAATGAGTCAGTTCATCTTCTGTCACACCCCTACTCCTCTAGCACTGACTGGCCCAGGGAAGCTATGAATGAATTAAGATGATGCCACAATGGGGACCTTTTATTTCCTGAATAGGTTGAACTCACTGACTTCATTCTATATAATAGAGTGGGAAAGGCAATATAACTTGTTTCCACAAAGACCATATTATTCCAGGTTGAATCCAAAGGATCTCCTTTGCAAATCTGGTTTATAATTCAGAAAGTAAGGAGAAAGAGGGAATAATTAATTATTGTGGTTCTCCAGAAACTTTAGCAATTATACCCCAAACAGTTGATTGTTCCCTGCCTTTCTCAGACCGAATTTCGGGTCTATTCTGAATGCTGTGTTAAGTATCTAAGCTATCAAAATATATCAAAGATCCAAATAAATAACAGCCATGTGCTGGAAATAAACTTCATGGAGGAACAAAGCAAGATGGAGATGCATATGTTAAACTGGTAAAGATTTTTATTTGTTTCTGCAGAATAGAAAATTTGTTTCCTGAAAGAAGTGAAAAATAAATGTAACAAGTCCCGAGCTGAGGTTTACTATACATTTTGCATTAATCACTTTTTATAAGAGCTAGGTTTTCCAAGTTCTGTAGAGTGAATCACACCTGCCTTGTGGGAAACAGAGATAAACCGCTTTGGGTTTGCATCAGTGGTGGGATTCAGCCAGTTCGCACCACTTCAGCAGAACCGGTAGCTAATTTTTTGTTGCCCAGGCCCAGAATGGACTTCCGGAAGCGGCATCCACACAGAGAACCCAGTTGTTCATGTATTTGAATCCCACCACTGGTTTGCATAGAAAAGGTTCTAAGTTCATCCTGGCATTTATAAGCAGATTCCAGGAAACATGATTATTTGGAAATCTGGAGAGCAAGTCCCAGCACTCAGTATAGATCAGGGATGAAGAATTTGTGGTCTTTCAAAGTTGAGGAACTACATCATCTGACTATTGGCCTTCCAGCCTGGAACTAAGGGGAGCTGTGGTTCAATAACCACTAAATATAGTTTAAGGAATTTTCAACTAAGTGGAAATAATGTTCCATGTAATTCAGGATTGGCCGATGTCCTACAGAGGCATTTGCAGGATCTGATGCTTTTGTCAAAGTGCAAAAATAATTTCATGCCGTCAGCTCTATCTTTTTCATACATACAAAAGGAGCAGAGTTTGCATTGTGATCGCATGATCCTGTTTTCATCAGTTGTTTCCTCTGAGCTCCCCATGGATGCATCTGCTCCTCTCCACATTCTAAAGTATTTAATTTGTGTGGAAAAATTAGAACGGTCCTGCTTTGTAACTAAACTAACCCTTGCACATACTTACAGAGGGATAGTCATTCTTGCCACTATGATTATAAGGTTAGACTTGGACTGGGTTTCTTGGGCTGTGAACAGGCCAGATCACTTCTAAAGCAGTAAATGATGAAAGTTGAGGGCCAGACTGGCTTCTATAGTGCTCTTAATCTCTCTTTGGTTTACTCTAAGCAAATGCAAGTTCTGATGCAAGCTTCCTTCCACTTGGCAGGTTACAATGTTCTTCCTTCGGTTGGTTGTCCTTAGTGGTGAACCAATGAGGGAGGTTCCTCTTTAAAAGCCTCCATGTCTCTGTAGGTTGGGCTTTAAAACTATCTTGCTGGCTAGGGATTCTGGGAGTTGAGAACTGAAAAAGACAGCTAGAAGATTTCCCATGGCACAACAGTATCCTCTGGGAAATTCCCAATTCAATCCGAGGATACCTGTAGCCAAATAAATGATGTACTTTTGCATACAAATAAATCCAGGTAGTTCTCGAGTTACAACCATTTGTTTAGTGGGCCTTTGAAGTTACAACTGGAAGGCACTGAAAAAAGTGAATTATGTTTGTTTTTCACACTTCTGACCACTGCAGCTTCCCCATGGTCATGTAATCAAAATCTGGGTGCTTGGCAACTGGCATGTATTTATGACAGTTCCCCTGTCTTGGAGTCATGTGATCATGATTTGTAACCTTCCCAGGCGATTCTGACAAAGTCAGCGGGGGAAGCCAGATTTGCTTAAGGACCACATGATTCACTTAATAACTGCAGCGAATTTGCTTAACAACTGTGGCAAAAAATGTTGTAAAATGAGGCACAAATCACTTACCACCTGCCTTGCTTAGCAACAGAAATGTTGAGCTCAGTTGTAGGTCGTAAACCGAGGACTGTCTGCTGCACACCTTTACCGCTTCTCACACAGCATGGGATCAACAGAGATTTCTCTTGCCTGCCTGTTCTTTGCCATGAGCATCCTCCTTCCAATCTGCTTCAACAGATCAGAGTTCCAGTTTTGCCACATACCAAAGACAGGACTAAGGTGTACACAGAAAATGAGGATCCCTTATTTTCTGCTGCATCAGGAGATTTCTTTTTTTTAAAAAAAAGCTGCAATAATGGCTCACCTTTGCAGGTGTATTGGTACAGCTGTATTTTGCAACAATAGCCTGTCATGATACAAGCCTATACATGTCTGCTGAGAAGTTAGTCCCAGTGAGTTCAATGGAACTTATTTTCAGCTGGTGAGTACAAAACTACAGCCTACCAGGGGTCTTCAAACTCGGCCCTTTTATGACTCATGGACTTCAACTCCCAGAATTCCTCAGCCAGGCATACTGGCTGAGGAATTCTGGGAGTTGAAGTCCATGAGTCATAAAAGGGCCGAGTTTGAAGACCACTGGCCTAAAAATAAGAATAGGACCATTTGCTTTAACACGGCTAGTTTTCCCTTTTACAAGACATACCAGATCACCCAGAATTTGTACAAACCATTGTTCTGCATATATAAGTGTTATTTCTCATGCCCTTACTCCTCAGAACATTTGGGCCCAGTTTATAAAATGTTGCCATTGAAATACAAGCTCCTCCCAACCTCCAAAATGCTTTGAGCTTTAGGCCAGAAAGACATTAATAAACCATTCCTAGTATGTACGTTTGTGCATATGCATGTATGCACAGCAGATGATGGGAGTGGGGAAATGTTTTGCCACGTCTGCCAACACAGTCATGTTAGTAAGTCTACCAGTTGGCAGGAAAATATGTCAACAAAAGTGAGGCCTAAGGTATTTGAAGACGGTGCCAGGTTTCGGTTTTAGATTTGAAGAAAGTACTGATTGACAGACTTTTGTTGATTAAAGCAAGCTTGAGAGGATTTTCTTCTCTCACTGTTTTCAAGTGATGTTAAAAAAACCACCAGAATAAACACATTTTAAAACAAACATGGTGAAATATTTCAGGGGCCATGGAAACTTCATTTATTTCTGAAGTTATAACTTTATTTATACTTAGTACAATGGGGCTTAAATCTTAGTAAACGGATATGAACATCTGCTTTCTGAGAAAAAACTACAACAGTTTATGGTTATGACAATGATGATTATGTGTCATCAAGTCATTGTCAACTTTTAATAATCACAATAGTTTTTTTTCATGATGATCTGTCCCTATTTTGATCTTTCAGTTTTTTCAACAGTGCAGTCATAGTTACTGCTGCTGAGTCCATCCACGTTGCTGTTGGTTGTTCTAATATTCTTTTTTCTTCCACCTTTCCCAGCATCAGAGCCTTCTCCAGAGTGCTAGGTGTTTGCACAATGAGTCCAAAGTAGGATAATTTGAACCTGGTAAATTGCCCTTGAGTGTGAACTCTCATCTGATTTGTTTGACAGTCCATTAGTTTGTTTTCTTGGCTGTCCATGGTGTTCTCAGAAGCCTTCTCCAATACCAAGTTCAAAATATCAATACTCTTCTGTTTTGCTTTTTTAAAGTCCAATTTAGGCTTCCAGAGTGTTACAGGAATTGCACAACGGTGATCTTTTTGGTATAGCCACATCATTGCATTTGAACTGCCATATTTTAGTGGGTATTCTATCAGTTCCTGTAGCCTTCCAAACTGATAATGGCTAAAGTGGTGATCTAATTTTGTCTTCTAGTCCTAGGTTCTTGAAAGTAAGGAATATCTTCTAAGGCAGGGGTGTCAAACTCAATTTCATTGAGGGCCGCATCAGCATTGCGGTTGCCCTCAGGGGGACAGGTGGGTATGGCCAGGGTGGGCGTGGCCTACTGGGTGGGCATGGCTAGAGTACATACGGCCTATTGGGTGGGCGTGGCCAGCTCTACATTGTTCGCATCAAGCATGCCTATGGGGGCCTTGACAGGAGTGGGACAGATCTGAGGGTCTCTGGCAGGAGGAGGGTCTCTGGGCCAGGGCCAAGGCAGTGGGGGCCGTTCCCTCACTGTTTCCAGGATGGCTTCGCGGGCCACATGAAACCACTTCGCGGGCTGGATCCGGCCCCCGGGCCTTGTGTTTGACATGTCTGTTCTAAGGTATCTTGGATGTTTACACCTTTCTTGTACAAAATTTCAATATAGTCCTTTCATATTTGTTTGATCTTCCATCTTTTTGTTTGAGTTACCCTGTGGTAAGATGGATAGCTCTAAATTTTATAAACAAACAAATAAATGAATCTTATTTGAATCAGTTACTATCTGTCCATTGGCATCCTTTAGCACACCAATTCAAGACTGAATTTCAGAGAACTTTTCGAAGACTTTCCTTGTTTTTCCATGTCTATTTCCATTCTCAATGTCTTTACAGACGAAGTTGTAATACTGCTTCTTATCTCTTCTAACAGTTCTCTGTTAGAATTCTTCATTAACAATTCTTTGTTAACTTCTTTCTGGAATTTTGTCTTGGCTTTGGCTTTATTTTCTATCTATGTGATTTTCTTGGTAAAAATATAGAAATGGCTGTATTTGTACAATCACAAGTCAAGTTAAAAACTACAGTAGAATGTCATATGAAAAGGGAACCTAGAATATATAATTAAAGTAGAGCTTTGTTACTTGGTATCCAGGGTCCATAGCTTCAACTGGACTTTGAAGGCTGGTAGAGTTCTGCTAATCATAAATCACTGTTTATAATCTGTTGGGTGTATGTTTATATCCACGTTCATATCAATCTTGGCTCCTGGAAACTACATGTCCATACAGTTTTCTTGGCAACATTTTCGGAAGTGGTTATATTGTGCTAGGCCAAAATTGAATTATATTATTAATGCATAGTGTGATATGCAATGTTACTGCATTCAGCCACTGATAACTTTTTCAGGGTCAATCTATAGTAATGGTTTTCCACTGCTTTCCACACTGCTATTATATTCTGGAACAGCCTTGTTCCAGATTATACTGATTTATTGGAAACACAACTGTACCAGGGATATGCATATTTCCTATTGGTATTACTTGCAACATAAATAATGTCACCATGGAAAATCACAGCATTTTTTTTTAAAAATATGTTTTATTGATTTTTTTAACACAATCACCTTAATATTTGGTAATCAGCATGTGTTGTCTAGGTTTGTATTTAAAAACAATCAATAACAATTAATTTAATTCTATAATCCACATAATGGCTTTGCTTGATTTTTTTCTTCTTCCAATAATATTCTCTTTTGCCAACCTTATATTAATACAATTCTTATTTAGATGAATGACAATTATACATTTTCCTAACGTTTCTGTAAATAATAACCATATCAATATAAAGCTTCTTTTCTAACTGATCGTCTTATCATGTCATAAAAAAAGGTAAATGTTCCCCCGCACATGCGTGCTAGTCGTTTCCGACTCTAGGGCCAGTGCTCATCTCCGTTTCAAAGCCAAAGAGCCAGCGCTTGTCCAAGGACATCTCCGTGTTCATGTGGCCGGCATGACTAGACGCCAAAGGCGCACGGAACGCTGTTACCTTCCCACCGGAGTGGTCCCTATTTTTCTACTTGCATTTTTTACGTGCTTTCGAACTGCTAGGTTGGCAGAAGCTGGGACGAGTAACAGGCGCTCACTCTGTTACACGGCACTCGGGATTCGACCCGCCAAACTGCTGACCTTCTGATTGACAAGCTCAGCGTCCTAACCCACTGAGCCACCGTGTCCCTCCTGACTGCTCTTTAGAAGGCCAGATCCTGAAGCTAAAACTCAAATGCTTTGGCCACCTATTGAGAAGGAAGGACTCACTGGAGAAGAGCCTAATGCTGGGAAAGATTGAGAGCAATAGAAAAAAGGGACGACAGAGAATGAGGTGGCTGGATGGAGTCACTGAAGCAGTAGGCGTGAGCTTAAATGGACTCCAGAAGATGGTACAGGACAGGAAGGCCTGGAGGAATGTTGTCCATAGGGTCACAATGGGTCGGACACGACTTCGCAACTAACAACAACAACAAAACCACTGGGAGTGGTGGGAATCCCGTGGCATATACGTTTAATTAATATTTTATTAATAACAATTATTTTTATTTAATCATCATTTTTACTGCCTGCAGCAAACCAATACTTCATCCAAATGATGACACACCTGTGAGCATCACAACAAAATCCCCATTGCTACCTCCTTGTATTCCAATGTCTGACGCAAATGCCTAAGCAGCAATTTTTGAGGCACATTTCATCCCTTCCCCACCCCTGTCCATGCATATGACACAGAATGTGACCTTTATTACTTGATATGAAAAATATGTGGAAAATTAGATGCTGAGATCTTGCAAAAACCTCACCCAACATTTGTGGATCTATAGCAAAGTAAACCTGTTGATACATAATTAGGTGTCCACTGCAGTTTTTTTTAACTAATCACTTCAAGAGGTAAATAGGTACTAAATAAATGAATAAACAGGTAATAAAAACAGCTTCTAAAAAGATGATAATGCAATGTACAAACCAAGAAATAAAAAAGCAAGCAATCTGCTTGAATTTGAAAGCAGCAAACAGCAGCAATGTTCAGTGAAGTAGTTCCATACAGTATTAACCTTGTGAACTCTAAAACTTCCTCCTTCCATTATGTATTCAAGATGGGCAGTGATTAATATTTATATGTTACTTATATGTAAGGGTGTTAAGTCTATACATATGTTGTATATAGTATGTTTAAATACATATGTGAATACTTTTGAGAGCAAGCAACTAAATTTCATTTTTAATGTGTGCCATTATGCCCACACTAAATAAATGATAATAAAGGTTATCTATCTATCTATCTATCTATCTATCTATCTATCTATCTATCTATCTATCTATCTATCTATCTATCTAGTCTACTGTGAGGGCACAACTGTAGACTCTCCATCTCTGTAGATTCTTAAGAGGCTGGACACCCACTGCTTCATGATGCTTTAATTAGTTTTTCTGAACATGGCATAAGGTTAGACTAGATGATCCTCATCATTCCTTCTAACTCTGATCTACAAATATAAACACAAGAAGTACATTAGCTGGCTTGTTCATCAGATCAGATATCAAAATTGCTAGAAAGTATCCTAGAATTCCTTAAGAAGCCTGACCATTGCTGAAATATTTGACAATGGAGTATACCAGTTCAGGTGCCAAAATAGGCAAAATTGGCTTAGAGTAAATATATCATGCCAGTGTTATCTAGCCAATTCACTAGTATTAAATCCAAGCAAGAAAGCAAATAAAAGGGATCACCAACTTTCCCCAGCTTGGAATGGTGAGAATTATGATCCTCTACAAAACAAGGAGTCCTAGATAAATCCACTGTGAGCATCACAGGTAAATTGCAGCATGCAGGCCTCACTTTTGATATCTTTTGAGTTGCTGCCATGTACTGACCCTTGTACTATAATCTGTTGGCTAAGCAGGCAATTGTTTTTTAACGATGACTAAAAACTACGTCTGGGCAAGATAACCCACCCCAAATCCTAAGTTGGAAAAGTACATCTGGGGACAGGAATTGGACTGTTATTCTCTAAAGTAACCTTGCAAACTCCTGAATGGGAAACGAGGTAAAATACTGTAGGCGCTTCCACCTAAGATTTCCAAACTCTGTCCGAGGAACCAGAAATCCACGCGCGGTTTTTTTTTTTTTGTTTTTTTTTGTTCATGCTGTTTGCTCCAGCCCGCAGATGCGCACGCTTGGCAACCATTCCCAGCAGGCTTCGTTGCAAAACAAAATACACCCGCCGGAAAAAGAGGAGCGAGGAGCCTGCGTGGGCGCCGCCGTGCCGTGCCGTGTTGGGCTTTTTGCCTTTCAGGAGTTTCGCTCCAGCCCCCGCGCAGAGCTCGAGGTTGAAAGAGCTGCGAAAAACGGGCGGGTCCCCCACAACTGCAACCGATTCCACTCCTCCTTCCCCCCCCCACCCCGCTTTTGGTAACTTGAGCCCGAGTCCTTCCGTCCTGCAGGGGGCGCGGGAGAGACGAAGCCCCGGAGCGGCCAAGGGCGAGAGAGAGGCAGCCCCTCCGCGCGGCTCCCCTGGCAAGAGTACCAAGCACGTGGAGGAGGGGCTCGGCGCGCAGGAGAGGCTGGCCTGGGCCCGAAGGGCGGAGCGGAGAGGGCGGGTGGCTCGCGGGCTGCCCGCTCGGATGGGAGCCCGAAAGGGGGAAATCCGTGGTGGGGGACAGAGAGGAAGGAGCTAGTTGGAGCTGCGGCCGGCTGTCCCTTGCTGGAATCCGGATCCGCCGGGTGGTGAGGGAGAGCAACGGCTGGACCGAGAAAGAGGATGGAGCCCGTAACCAAGTGGAATCCTAAGCAAGTTGTGGAGTGGACCAAGGGTAAGAAAATAGGACTCCGGCTGCTTCTCCGCGCTTGGATCTTTCTCCCGCGCAGCTGTTTCCTTAGGACGCGTCCAGCCTTCTTTTGCTTCTCTCCAAACTTTCTCTGCTATAACCTCCCATCTTTTGTTCCTTCTTTTCCCCGGGTCGCCCGATCTCTCCTGCCGCCGCCGATTCCCGGTTCTGCCGAGGACGTGTTCAACTCGTCTGCTCCGGAGGGATCGTGCCTGCCAATTGTTTGCCGCTCTTAAACCTGAAAAGGGGCTTTGCAAAAGCCGACTTCCTTGGCTACCAGCGAAACACACGCGCGCGCGCACGCACACACGTTCGTTTTGCCCTATCTAGTAGACGAGCTCGCCCTCCCGCGCGGGTAAACAAATGAGCCAGCGGGCCCCGAGCAAGCCTTATAAGCAATTTGGGATGGAGCCGACCGCGAGAGTTCACGGCTTCCTAGCTTTTGACGTTCATGCAAAAAGCACACTCCGCCAAGCGTTGGCCAGAGTTAGTGAAGAACGGAGAACGCGTGTCCGTTGCACGTTGGGCGCTCTGGAAGGATAATGGGGCGTAGCGGTTCATTGAAGGCGAAGATCTAAATCAGGGGTCTTCAAACTTGGCCCTTTTATGACTTGTGGACTTCAACTCCCAGAATTCCTCAGCCAGCTGGCTGAGGAATTCTGGGAGTTGAAGTCCACAAGTCATAAAAGGGCCAAGTTTGAAGACCCCTGATTTAAATCTTCAGCGACCCCCTCTTACCCGCCTATAAGCTATCCAAGTTAGTGCTTGAAGTGAAGCAGGCTTAAAAAAACGGCCAGGACCACAGAAGATGTGCGTCACTGGGGGGGGCCTGAGAAATGTGCGAGATTCCAGAGCTTCCCTTTTGAACGGATGTCCTGTTATTAACTGAGTGTGTTGAAAGAAATAAATAAGTTTATCTTGCTTATTAACTGCAAAACGTTGAGATGGTAGGTTTTGCGGCTATCTCCTAGCTAAAATGCCAGTCTGAACGCAGGCCAATGTGCTTCTGCCCAAACATGCAGTGCTCCAGAACATTTTCAACTTTAGGCGCCGCTTGTTTCTAAGAGAAAAGTGAATGCTAAGGGTGCATTAGTTGGTTGGCAGCATTCCCGAACCTTTATAAACACTCATTCCTCCCACCCACCCCCAAATAACGCACCATCTGTCTGTTTAGATCAGGCTGGTGCTATCTAGATGTGCTGAACCACACCATTTTGATAATTTTGAGCCAGCTGTCAAGAGTGGCCCTGCTGGATTGGAGATAATGGGGAATGTATCAGTTTGGGGAAGACTGGCTTAGGCAGCACAGTATAAGTTAAGGAAGAGTGCAATCCTGATATTGCAAAAATGCTTTTTTTAGGACTTCTGCTTTTTTGATAAGTAGTTTTCTTTGATCTGGTTCAGCTCCTTGGATATTTGGTTCAGGATATTTATCAACTATTTGGTATTGTCCAGACCTTCATTGATAATAAACAATCTTGAGTTGTGCTGTAGAGCGTTCCCTCCACTATTTTCTAACTCTAATTCATTATCCGTGAATATTGCATATTCAGCACAGTGGGAAAATTATTTTGTTTCCAGAACCTAAAAAAATAATAGATTACCATTTCAATGAAAGATACATCTAGTGTAATGACTGCAAATAAGGACTTTCAAAGGTCACTGGGTTAAAAGGGTACTATAATTTTAATTATTCACTTGAAGTCATTATTTTGAAAATTTTGAAAGGAAAACATGTATGCCAGTCAGAAACCATTATCTGTGGCTCTTTTGGTATTTTTGTTACATGATTTTACTCTCTTGGCTCATGGACTTGGAAGCTACCACTAAAACATATTTTGATTTGCCTCACTTTTATATTTCATTCAGGTTGAATTGAATGTTAATCCTTTTCTTTTTCCCTTTGCACTTGTACACCACTTATGCCTGGCCTATTAAAAGAGTACATGTGATATTTTCATTTAAAATGTTCATTTAAAATGTCTTTCAGACGTGTGAAAAATATGTAAATCACTCTGAATAGATAATGATCTGAAAACTTTCAAAATTTATTTTTGTAAATGGAGTCTTGGGATATTTATCTAGATCCTGTGTCGTTGTAGGCTATGACAAGTGGTTAAAAATCGCCATAGCTTGCATAAAAATGGATGCTATGGCTCTGAAAAAGCTTGTGCTTCTTTTGTGGCTTTATCCTTTGTCTCATATGTGAGAGGTACCTTTTTAGAGTTTCCTGGTCCTGTGCATATCTTTCTTTTTCTGGAAAAAAAAACTTCAAAAGAGAAATTATGGAAGGTTTTTAAAGGAGAGGCAAAGGAAGAAAGGGGGAAATAAGAGACAATGGGATAGAGGAACTTTCTCTGTATATAAAAGGGAAATTTGCCTCTCTTGGCATGCTGCTTTAAAAAGGGAATTGAATATTTCACAGCTGATCTTGTACCAGGCTAGACAACAATGCAGGCAGCTAGCTGCATCCCAACAGAAATCTGATTTTCCAAGTTTCCATTAGTGTAACACCTCCTACCATAGGAAAGGTCACTTTGGATGGGTTACAGGTCAGTTAAGGAATAAGAGCTCAATATGTCCAAGGTTTGCTAGGTCTGTATTGTCACAAGTCCATCAGCTACTTTTGATTCTTCATAGAAGACTCATGTCAGAAGGACAGGTTAACATTTGCACTATATGACTATGACATAATTCATTTTAATTGTGTGGTATGGCCCATTTTGGCCTAGTACAGTTGTTTCTCAACTTGGCAACCCTGAAGATAATTCAGCTGCTAGAATTCCCCAGCTAGCATGATGGTTAGGGAATTCTGGGAGTTGCAATCTACACAACTTCAAATTGCCCAAGTTGAGAAACAGTGGTCCAGTGGATTGCATGAACCAGTCTCTTGTGGATTATAAATAATGGCTTTGTGTAATATGTGTATTGATGCAACAGTCTAAGCCCAAGTTGGCTGGTTTGTTTGCATCTTAGCATACTACATGAATCAATATTTATGTTTCAGAGTGTTACATATACTAGTTAACTATAGTTTATTTAGTGAATTGTAATCTATCTGGCCAAGCATCTTGTCTGAATTCAGCCATTTTATATGTACAGTTGTTAATTAATATTCCAAAGTGAGAAATCTGGTTTTTTTTTAAAACAGCATTAAACTTATTTATAGCAATGTTATTTCCTTACTTAAAAATTTGTACCTGGTGTTCTGTCTCATGTTAAGTCACAGTGGGTTTTAATCATAGTTTATTGAATGAACAATAGCAATGTTTCAGTTGTATTTTTAACAATGAGTTGCGGACAATGGCTGGGTTCACCCTATTGTAACAATAGTTCAGCCACAGAGATGGCATCAGCATTTTTCTGGGAAAGTTTCCGCCCACTTAGAAAACATACAGTAACCAAAGCATACTTAGAGCCTTTTCAGGGTGGGAGTTCATTTGTAATCCTGAAAATAGTCCATCTGGGACGCTTCAGTCTTCTCTCTGCATTGTTAGTTAAATAAACTGCACAAAAGTAGTTTGTTTAACTACAAGGTCACAGCAGCTATAGCTTCATTTATCCCTTGTACAAACCAAAATGAATAAAACCCATCAAATTATATTACTACCACAATGTGAACACAGACATCGAGAGGAAGAATTATTTTATAGCTACCTTTATATTTTAAGTATCTGACCAGCATTGTGTGCTAGTGGTCCCACACAGTGTCAGTTAAAAGAAAACATTCTCCAATTTGTTTCATGGAGAAACAATGCAGTATATGCAGAATGCATTTAGAACAGATTTGAAATTATACATACCCATAAGTTATTGTTGTTTAGTGATTAGAAGATAATTTTGATTTTTTTTCTAGTCCACATTCTGCAAACCAGAGAACCTAATACAATATGCATGTTATAAGCATGAATAATGCAAATGTTACTGGTCCAGTTAGATAGTGATCTGTTTATACAAGAGCTGCATTCGATGGTTTATTTAAGTGTCACCATAACGAGATAAGATATCTGTTCCGGTTACAAAATAATTCATCAGAAAGGACTCAAGCATTTCAGCTGGAGCATTCTCAGTTTAAGTTTCACTGTAGTCATGAGACTTTAGTAAGTGACCTCTGGCTACTTTCTTTTTTACAGTCTTGCTGTTTCTCTTTGCTGTCCTTTCTGCAAAATGGCAATATCTACCTTTCATATATTCCATTATGCCATGATCAAATGTCCACCAGCTACTCCAAAATAGGTCTCTTATTATTCTAAATTGGGAAGTATTATGGGAGATGTACAGTTTGAAGGGCTTTAGGTTCCTTTATTGCAGAGGTCTTCAAACTTGGCCCTTTTATGACTGGTGGACTTCAGTTCCCAGAATTCCTCAGCCAGCATGGCTGGCTGAGGAATTTGGGAGTTGAAGTCCACCAGTCATAAAAGGGCCAAGTTTGAGGACCCCTGCTTTATTGTGAGCAATTCTTAAAACAGATTTCTTAAGTCTCGTGCTGGGATATGAACCCACACCTCTCGTTGCCACCAGCCAGCCTGGAGAGCATTCATTATTGGCAGGATCATAATTTGTATACATAATTTAAAAGAAAAAAAGATTTGAAGGGAAGTGGAATTTGAGAGTTTGGAGGAAAATTTGAGAACTGCAGTTTGTATAGCAATAGCAATAGCACTTATATTAATACCACTTTACAATGCCTTGGTAAGGCCACACCTGGAATACTGCATCCAGTTTTGGTCACCACGATGTAAAAAAAGATGTTGAGACTCTAGAAAGGGTACAGAGAAGAGCAACAAAGATGATTGGGGGACTGGAGGCTAAAACATACAGGGAACGGTTGCTGGAATTGGGTATGTGTAGTTTAACAAAGAGGGACACGGTGGCTCAGTGGGTTAGGACGCTGAGCTTGTCAATCAGAAGGTCAGCAGTTTGGCGGGTCGAATCCCGAGTGCCGTGTAACAGAGTGAGCGCCTGTTACTCGTCCCAGCTTCTGCCAACCTAGCAGTTCGAAAGCACGTAAAAAATGCAAGTAGAAAAATAGGGACCACTACGGTGGGAAGGTAACAGCGTTCCGTGCGCCTTTGGCGTCTAGTCATGCCGGCCACATGACCACGGAGATGTCCTCGGACAAGCGCTGGCTCTTCGGCTTTGAAACGGAGATGAGCACCGGCCCCTAGAGTCGGAAACGACTAGAACGCATGAGCGGGGGAACCTAGTTTAACAAAGAGGTGAGGGGTGACATGATAGCATTGTTCCAATATCTCAGGGGCTGCCACAAAGAAGAGGGAGTCAAGCTATTCTTCAAAGCACCAGAGAGCAGGACAAGAAGCAATGGATGGAAACTAGTCAAGGAGAGAAGCAAGGAGAAACTTCCTGACAGTTAGAACAATTAACCAGTGGAACAACCTGCCTCCAGAAGTGGTGAATGCTCCAACACTGGACGTTTTTAAGAAGAAACTGGACAGCCATTTGCCTGAAATGGTATAGGGTTTCCTGCCTGAGCAAGGGGTTGGACTAGATGACCTCCAAGGTCCCTTCCAAATTATTATTATTATTATTATTATTATTATTATTATTATTATTATTATTATTATTATTATTATTTACCACTTCACAGTGCTTTACAGCCCTCTCTAAGCAGTTTGCAGTCAGCCTATTGCCCCCAACTATCTGGGTCCTCATTTTACTGACCTCGGAAGGATGGAAGGGTGAGTCAACCTTGTGCCGGTGAGAATTGAACTGCTGGTAGCCGGCAGTCAGCAAAAGTAGCCTGCAGTACTGCATTCTGACACTGCGCCACCAGGCACCCACTTCAGCTAAGAAGGGAAAGGAAACATAATCCTTAAGCCTCATACCTTGAGATCCAAATCTGTATCTGACTGAATGTATTGGACTTGCAATCCATAAAACAAAAGGAACTGCAATCAGAGTAAAACATGGAAACCTGCATGGATCTGAAAGTGCTGTAGCCTTAGAGATAAGCTTCACTTTCCTTATCTATAAGCAGACTTTCACTTGTACCACAATGTAAGCATGAATCCATTTGTAGATCTGTGCTATGGATGCAATGCAGGCTTTTTATCATAGGTACACTTCTCTGCTTGCCCCAGAGTTTGTTATTTCTCCTAATAGAGCCACTTCGGTGTATTGGTTAAGGTGCTGGCCTAGAAACTGAGAGACTGTGAGTTCTAGTCCCCCCTGAGGCATCAAAACTGGCTGGGTGACCTTGGGCCAGTCATTTTCTCTCAGCCCAACCTACCTCACAGAGTTATTGTGAGGAAAAAGAGGAGGAGCATTTTGTATGTTTGCTCTTCGCATTATTTAGACAAGTGAATCCCTCCTCTTGAGATGTGGTCCTCGGGTTCAGTTGGGCTTGTTGCTCACATACCTGGCGCCCAGCTGTGTGGCAACAGCCCTGCCTGAGCTGCTCGACACCCTCTCAGGGTTGGCGGTGGAGTTCCCCAGGCTTATAGTCCTGGGTGACTTCAACCTGCCATCACTGGGTGGGTCGTCGGAGTTAGCTCGGGAGTTCATGGCTTCCATGACAGCCATGGGCCTGACCCAGGTTATTGAGGGCCCTACTCACGAGGGGGATCATACTCTCGACCTGGTGTTCCTGTCTGGACAGTGGTTGGATGATCTGGGAGGGGGTTCTCCATCCATCACCCCTCTGTCATGGTCAGATCATTACCTCCTGAGGCTGGTTTTCCGTCATGCCATCCCCCGCCGCTGGGCGGCGGAACCGACCAGGTGGTTCCGCCCCAGGCGCCTAATGGACCCGGACCGGTTCCAGAGGGCGCTTGGGCCGATACCTATCACCCTTACCCACAGCCCAGTCGATGCTCTGGTGGAGGCCTGGGAAACGGCTGCCACCAGGGCACTCGACTGCGTTGTACCCATGCGACCTCTGACTCGGCGCAGATCCCGTTGGGCCCCATGGTTCTCTGTGGAGCTCCGGGAGATGAAGCGTCGGAGACGAGGTCTAGAGAGCGGTTGGAGATCCAGCCGATCCGAATCCGACCGATTGCAGTTAAGAACCTTTATAAGGTCTTATCTTGCGGCGATAAGGACGGCGAAGTCTAACTACTTTGCCGCCCTTGTCGCATCCGCAGATAATCGCCCGGCCGCCCTGTTTAGGGTGACTCGCTCCCTCCTTAACCAGGAGGTGAGAGAGGATCCCTTGCAGGGACGAGCCGAGGAGTTTAGTCATCATCTGGCGGACAAAATCGCTCGGATCCGGACCGGCCTGGACTCTGACTGGGCAGAGTCTGACGTGGAGGAATCAGGCGGTCTTGAGCATGTTACCTGGACTGAGTTCGACCCTGTTTCCCCTGATGATGTGGACAGGATCATGGGGAGACTGAGCTCCACCACCTGTTTGTTGGATCTGTGCCCCTCCTGGCTAGCTTATGCGGCTCGGGAGGGAACACGAGGCTGGTTCCATGCAGTAATAACTGCTTCTTTGAAGGAGGGTGTCTTCCCTGCCGCCCTGAAGGAGGCGGTGGTGAGACCCCTCCTCAAGAAGCCTGCTTTGGACCCGGCTGTTTTAAACAACTATCGTCCAGTCTCCAACCTTCGCTTTCTGGCGAAGGTTGTTGAGAGTGTGGTGGCGCATCAGCTCCCTCTGTTCCTGGAGGAAACTGATTATCTGGACCCGTACCAATCGGGCTTCAGGCCCGGACACAGCACGGAGACGGCATTGGTCGCACTGGTGAATGATCTCTGGAGGGCTAGGGACAGGGGTTGCTCCTCTGTCCTGGTCCTATTAGATCTCTCAGCGGCTTTTGATACCATCGACCATGGTATCCTGCTGCGGCGTCTCAGGGGGTTGGGAGTGGGAGGCACCGTTCTACGGTGGTTCTCCTACCTCCGGGGCCGCTCGCAGTCGGTGTTGACAGGAGGGCAGAGATCCGCCCCGAGGTCTCTCATTTGTGGAGTTCCTCAGGGGTCGGTTCTCTCACCTCTCCTGTTCAACATCTACATGAAGCCGCTGGGCGAGATCATTCATGGTTTTGGGGTGGGGTATCACCAGTATGCTGATGGTACCCAACTTTTTCTTTCCACCGCGAACCAACCCAGTGATGCCCTCTCCGTGATGTCCCGGTGCCTGGAGGCGGTTCAGGTCTGGATGGGGAGAAACAGGCTTCGTCTCAATCCCGCCAAGACCGAGTGGCTGTGCATATCGGCGTCTCGGGTTAACCATGTTATTCCACCTCTAATGATGGGGGGTGAGATGATACCCCCCGTTGATAGGGCTCGCAACTTGGGCGTCCTCCTGGATTCACGGCTCAATTTTGAAGATCACATAGGAGCCGTGACCAGGGGGGCTTTTGCACAGGTTCGCCTGGTGCGCCAGTTGCGTCCCTATCTGGACCGAGACGCCCTACGCACAGTCACTCATGCGCTTGTGACCTCCCGTTTGGACTACTGTAACGCTCTCTACATGGGGCTGCCCTTGAAGACCACTCGGAGGCTTCAACTGGTGCAGAATGCGGCCGCGCGAGTTGTAATGGGGGTTTCCCGATACTCCCATGTAACACCTCTACTCCGCGAGCTGCATTGGCTTCCGGTTGCCCTCCGGGTGAAATTCAAGGTGCTGGTTATCACCTATAAAGCCCTACATGGCCTGGGTCCGGGATATTTGAGGGAACACCTGCTGCCGGCATCAAACGCCCTTCGCCCAGTGCGCTCCCACAGGGAGGGTCTGCTCAGGGTTCCGCCGGTGAGAGATTGCCGGCGGGTGACACCCAGGGATAGGGCCTTCTCAGTGGGAGCGCCTGCCCTCTGGAACCAGCTGCCGGTGGAGCTGAGGACTGCCCCCGACCTCCGATCATTCCGCCGGGGCCTGAAGACCTGGCTCTTTCAGCTCTCGGGCCCAGACTGAGGAGGAATTTTTAATTTGGGGTTCTTTTTAACTGACTACAGGGTTAATTTAATATTTTTTTTAATTTGTTCTTAATTTTTGTATTTTGGATTTTTAATTCCCTGTAAACCGCCCTGAGTCCTCAGGGAATAGGGCGGTATATAAAAATAAAAAAATAAAAAAATAAAAAAAAAGTAATAAAGGTGGAAACAAAATCCAATAAATAAAATAAGATGGGTGATATATCCTTAGCATTGTTGCTGGACTGCAGTAATAATCTCTCTCTGATACTGGCCATGCTGGGTAAGGTTAATGAAAATTATAGTTCAGGCAGGCCAACAAAAACTTACAGTATCAATCAATTTTGGTCACCAGATTACAAAAAAGATGTTGAGACTTTGGAAAAAGTGCAAAGAAGAGCAATAAGATGATTAAGGGCCTGGAGACAAAAACATATGAAGAATTGGGTATGGCCAGTCTAGAGAAAAGAATGACTAGGGGTGACATGATAATAGTATTCCAGTATTTGAGGGGCTGCCACAAAGAAGAGGGGGTCAACTTATGTTCCAAAGCTCCAGAGGGCAGGACAAGAAACAATGGATAGAAATAAATCAAGGAGAGAAGCAACCTAGAATTTAGGAGACATTTCCTAACAGTGAGGACAATTAACCAGTGGAACAGATTGCCTTCAGAAGTTGTAGATGCTTCATCACTGGAAGTTTTTACAAAAAGCCTGAAATGGTAGAGTGTTCTGCTTGAGCAGGGGGTTGGATTGGAAGACCTCCAAGGTCCCTTCCAGCTCTATTCTGATTGAATCTCTGTCCTAGAGGGAAAAAAAGTCCTTCATATTTGTTGTAATATGTACTTTGACTTGCTTTCTTCTGCTGTTTATTGAAGCTGATCTTCCACCGATTAATCAAGGGTAGGACTAACTGCACTCAATGATTTTAATTCATTGCTTTTGGATTTCTTAGGGACTATTTAAAACCAAGTCAACAGCTGGCTAATTACGTTGGTGTTAAGTTACATTTTAAATGGTGTAAGTTAAGAACAGGCTGTTATCTCAGCTTTGATTTCCATGTGCAGTTCTTACATTTTCATTGTACTTGGTCAAAGTGAATGCTATACATGAATGTTACTTTTTTAATGAGAAGTAGCATTCTTGGTAATACAGAGTACAAAGCAATTAATATTTTGAAGTGGCATTTAAGAGTAAAGAAGAAAACACTTTGCAGGTTGGAAAGAAGCAGTTGGCTCACACATTAAGCTAAACCATTATATGGTTTGTTTGGTTTTGGATTTTGGTGATGTGCAAACTGACCCATTAGTACTTAAATCTAAAGGACAAAAAGATTGAGCCCCCTTCCTTTTTCAACAAATAAAAGTTTATTCATCCAATGTTAGAAATCCAGTTTTAAAAATCGCAGATTAATATTATGACATTTCACAGCCTTTTGTTAGTGCAAAAGAGCAGGACCACGTGAAGTTACAGTTAAAATGATTTATTATTACTCATGCCTATGCAGAGGAATCTACTCATCTAACAGTTAATCTACTGAACTAATGGTCAGCTCTATTTTGGCTCTTGGCACTAGATCAGGGCTTTTCAACTTTTTCACCCATTGTACCACTTTTAGGATATGGCAACGTCCAAATACCACCAGTTGCCTAGCAAAGTGTCAAAAACTTGACCAAAAAAAAAGGAAAACAGTGATGAAGTACAGGTAGTCCTCAACTTACAACATTTTGCTTAGTGACTGTTCTAAGTTACAATGGTACTGAAAAAAGTGCCCCCCAAGCCACAGCCGAGCAAGACACCTGCCTGCCTGCCCGGTGGCGCTCTTCCTCCTGTCCGAGGTTTTCATTGTTGTGAACATTTCTGTTGAGGATTGGCAGCAGGGGTGAGGTGAGCGGGTGTTTGGTTTTTATTCCCCCCCCCTCTGCTGGGTGGTTGCAGTAGGTTTTGGTTACTTCACATGACCCTGGGACACTGTGACCGTCATAAATATGAATCAGTTGCCAAGCATCTGAATGTAAATCACAAGACCCTGGAGATGCTGCAACATTCCAGCTGATCGGCGCTTCTTTTGGGCTCAGCAGAAGCTCCAGGATCAGCGCCGAGCTCCAGGTGGAGCCTGGCGCTTCCACTGAGCCCTGACAGCTCTGAAGAAGTGCTGATCCTGGTGCTTCTGCTGAGCCCTGATAGCCCTGCAGCTCCAGCCGTCTCTTGCTCAGGCTTGTGCGGTGCTGCCACTGGTTCAGCTCATTCCCCTCCCCTGCTACCACTTTTCTAGGATGGTCGCGTACCACCTGCCAGGTGCCAATGTACCACAGGTGGTACCCGTACCACTGGCTGAAAAGCCCTGCACTAGATAAGCATCAACAGCATTCCAGAGGTGTTGGACTTTGTGATTACGTAGCGATTCTAGGCTGATTCCTCTTTTCACGCCAGCCCCAGATTCTGCCACTCTTTCTCTTACACCTTTCTAGATAATTGAAGAGTGTCCTGTTGAAGGATGTATAACAGTTATTGCTGCTAAACTTCACTTGCTGGGTTAGTGCCCACCAGGTTATGTTGTGAGAGCTTTTCCTAAATTCTAAAGGTTTATTGCTCAGGTTCCTGGCATGGCACCTGGGAATGAAAAAAATGTCTATCACTATGTCTCTTTCTGCCTGCCAAGCACCTTCTACCCAAGTTTACCTTTTTAAGGTTTTTTTAGAGCTTTGCATGCATTGAAAATGATTCACAAGGTCTTTAATCCTCATCTGAGTAACAACAACTCTGCAACTTTTTTCCAGACACTTCCAGGAAAAAAAGGGGATTGCCTTAATGAATATATACTGTGCTTCTGTGAAGTCAGAAGCACTGTTTCCAGATTATTTTTGAAGCCCCACTTTTGTTCTGTATAAAATATGAATGGTGCTTCAGATCACAAATGAGTATACTTGTTATATGTGCCAGCAACTGGATTTTTTTTCCTGGGGCCATTTGGTAGCCACAGGGAGCCAGGAAAAACTGATTTGAGGGATAAGGCAGTGATATGTGTCTGCCATGTCTTTAACACAAATTTATATTTTCTGGGGACTACGAGCCCCAGAGCCACATCCACACCAGTTCTGAAGAATTTATCCTGCTCTGTATCTCAGAAGCTCACAGATCTAGAAAATAGTATACTTTAAAACAGAACACCAGGCTGAAGCAAAGCTTGTATTTCCAACAGTGCTTTTATATTCCCATAGACTGATAACTGTTAGCATTTGTAGAAAATAAAGTGACATGAGGCAACAAAGACTTTGTCTTCTGCTTTATAATTGGCCAGACATGTCCTGGCAATCATTTTGGGAGAGTGCTTATGACATGCTGTCAAAGCTGTCAAAATCCAAATGTGCCCCTGATTCATGCTTTTATCAGTCATTCCTGATTTAGTCCCTTCTAGAGAAATCTGGATTGTGTGTTCAACCTCAATATGGTTTCCCCTCCTGTTCTTGATGGTCATTATAATCTGTGTTGTTCTTTTTTTGGATGGGTGATTTACTAAATTGGTTATTTTTAAAATATAACTTATTAAATTTCTGCAAAATATGAAATATAAAACACAGAGGAATAAGAAAAAAAATAGAAAAAGGGTACCTTCCAACTTTCTTCAGTACAGTTACAGATATAAAATACATTAATCTTTTGATCCAAAGTGCAATATTACACAATCACACACAATTCTAATTGGCAAATCCCAAAATTAATATAACATTTCTTTTGGTTTTAGCAAAAAGTCAAAAGTGTTTCCACGTAGAAACAAAGCTAACAGAGTCTTTTCTTTAATCAAGGTATTTAATTCTGCCATCTTGGTTGGTTCCATTAACTTCTTTGTTCCATTGTGGGAATCTGAGTCTTTCCATCTCTGTGCACAAGACATCAAGAGCCTTGGTGGAGCAGTGGGCTAATGCCTCCTTAAGTAACACCAGCTGCCTGCAATTAGTGCAGGTTCGCATCCCACCAGGCTCAAGGTTGACTCAGCCTTCCATCCTTCCGAGGTAGGTAAAATGAGGACCCAGATTGTTGGGGGCAATTAAGCTGACTTTGTAATAATGCCGTTTGGGGGGGGGGGTGAAAGCCCTAATAAGCAGGCATATACATAGAATGAAGGCTACTGCTAAGCTTGTAAGCCGCCCTGAGTCTTCGGAGAAGGGCGGGATATAAATGGAATTAAAATAAAATAAAATAAAATAAATAAATCAGCTTGGGGAAGGTTTTCAAACAATTGTAGGATTCCAAAACTAATGTCCAATATAAAGTCCAGATAAAATTGGGATTAGAAAGTGAGAAAGTGAAAGGGCCTTTTGTGCTCATGACCTGTACCCTTAGAAACCATAACAGTGTATTGTTAAAAAATCCCTGCATTGTCTTTCAGAAGTGATAAAGAGACGCTTTATCCATAGCCCAAGACATTCAGACACATCTTGTGAGAGCATTATACAGCATAAGTATCCCCTCGAGAGAGGCTCAGTTCACACCCCAAGGATTCTCTTGAGAATTCTGGGATGGAGAGTGGGCTACCCAAGAGTTGTACAAGATGAAAACACTTTAGGAATGTATCAGCTAAAGAAAATGTTGAGAGTGACTACATTCATTTTTGTGTTGTGAAACAACTAAATGAGAGCTGCTAAAGCCCATCTGCTTTTTCCCCCTTTTTTTGTAAAGATGTGCCCATATAAACTTGCTATCCTTTGAAACCTGTTTGTTTCAAGAGCATTCAAACAAGCATTGCCTCTAGTTGAATCACTAATTTTTTAAAAAAATTCTATTGTTTGCTTTCTAAGCAAATGTATCAAGGCTTGGAAATTTTAATTTTTGAGAAAGTTTATATTGGCCTGTTTTTCTGAGAACTTTGCAAAAATGTCTACTTGTGTTCTCAGAAATAAGCCTTAATGGTCTTAGATCGTAAGTTGCTATAGCATTCCTTTCATGATACATATGGAAAGTGATATTTCATTACAACCTTCTTGCAAATGAGCACAACCAGATGAATTGGAACTCCAACTCCCAGAATTCCCAGCAGAACCTCTGAGTATTGGGATCTAGCACATCTGGAGGACAGCAGTTTGGGAAAGATTAATTAACAGTAATTATTTTGAATAAATTTTGCATTCACAGTTGCTAGTCTGCAGCATATGTTTTTAAAGAACAGCCAAGCTTGTCTGCCAACCCTTTTCTCTGATAGATACCATATGGGTGGGTTGAGATTTCTTCTGGATAAAGAGATTAATCTGTATGTTTTATCACATTAACATAATTCACAACCAAAGATGGTAAAACTTATGTATTAATGAGACTTGTAAAAGTAAAGGTAAAGGTTCCCCCGCACATGCGTGCTAGTCGTTTCCAACTCTAGGGGCTGGTGCTCATCTCCGTTTCAAAGCCGAAGAGCCAGCGCTTGTCCAAGGACATCTCTGTGGTCATGTGGCCGGCATGACTAAGGCACACGGAATGCTGTTACCTTCCCACTGTAGTGGTCCCTATTTTTCTACTTGCATTTTTACTTGCTTTTGAACTGCTAGGTTGGCAGAAGCTGGGACGAGTAACAGGCGCTCACTCTGCTACGCGGCACTCGGGATTTGACCCGCCAAACTGTCGACCTTCTGATCGACAAGCTCAGGGTCCTCCTAACCCACTGAGCCACCGAGTCCCAATGAGACTTCAGGGCTTGCTAAAGGAAATTTTGCATGTGAATCAAGATGGAAAGAATATGTGATACAGCTACAACACTTACATGTTGGTGTATCAACATGTTGATGTTTAGGTGTTAAGGCTGCTGGTAGCTTTAAATGTCCATTTAAATCTGGGGCATGGACAAGTTTTTTTTTTACTTAATAGCAATAGCACTTAAACTTATATACCCACTTCATTGTGTTTTACCACCCTCTTTAAGCAGTTTACAGAGTCAGCACATTGCCCCCAACAATCTGGGTCCTGATTTTACTGACCTTCGAAGGATGGTTTACAAACCATAGTTGTGAGTTAAAATCTTCACAAGTTATAATATGACCTGGGGCAGTATTTTTTAAAGTGTGGTCCTATGATTTCTGGGGATTCCCAAAGATTCTATCGGGGATCCACAAGATCAAAATTATTTGCTAGCTTGTGTTGAAAAATAATAATATTAAAATCCCATCAAATAATCAAGAAAATCATGTAACAGCAGGGAATGCATTAATTTTAATTTTAATATCTATCTATCTATTTATCTATCCAAAACAAAAGCTCTTGGGGTCCTCCGTAATTTTCAAAAGTGTGAAGTGGTCCTGAGAGAAAAATTATTTAAAATACACTGGTCTAGGGCAACGTCTAAATCCAACCAGTATCAAAATAAAGGTATCAGAAGTTAGAGCAAGGATTTAGCACCTAGCTGGCCTGACCCAATATTTAAAAACTAAGTAGGATAGTAGCTGATTAGCAATTGGGTAGTTAATCCCAGAGTTGTGAACTATTCTGAGATGGCAATCAATCAATCTGTCAGTCAATCAATCAAATTCCTTTCCCAGAAAATAGAAAGAGTGAATTATTTCAGTCCAGTTGCAAAGAAAACTACATTCAGCAGATGTACCTATGAGGTCACCAGGAAGCAACTTTATTCACAGGAAACTTTAGCTCAGATAAATGATGGAGAACCTGTGTAGCGCCAGTGGTTATGTGAAGTATTTGGAAGAAAGAGCTATCAAAAGCTGGGTAATGATGCAACAGGCAGAGATGGGAATTTCTTAAGTCAATTTCGCTGCCCTCCCCCCTTTTATTTTTCTATTGGATGTGAATATCACGAAGAATTGTGGAGTAAAATACTTGGAGCAAATTTTGGGCCAAATGAAATGGTGACTGGATTTAGCACATGGGCTGGCAGTTAATTATCCCTACTTTTGAATTTCCTATTTTATTGCCAGAAATGTTGACAGTATAATGGGCTCTAAGTAAGGTAAAGTAGCAGATCCTATATAAAATAGTATTAATACATAACAAAAATCTGTTAGATAATATGAAGTGAGAAGAACTAAAGATACAGTAAAAATGTTCTTTTCTTTAAAATACTTTTTTAATTAAATATGAATTTAATACATGCAAACAACTTAAAGACTACAGATTAATTATCTGTTTTTTCAGACACATTCAAGTAAAAGCTTTTTTTTTCCTTTTCTGCAAAAATGGCCAGATGGGCAATATTTGAACCAAACATTTTAGATATATAAAAAGATAGTAAGCACATATTTCTTAGTTGTTCCTCTTTGAATTGTCAATCAAAGGACACTATTTATAACACAGATACAAGATACTTTTTTTTTGGCTTTGCCTGCAGAAACCTGTGCTTCACATTTTTAGGTGTGTAAAAATTTCTTGGGATTGCTCAGATGGCATGTGACCCTTTTATTTCCTCTTCACAAACAATCAAGCAAGGAAGGTTAAATCAAGAGATAATAATAATCTGAGGTTATCCAGTGAGGTTCTGGATAAGAGAAGGACTTAGGAACACAAATCTCCTAATACTTTTTAGTTAAAGAGTCAGCGTGCGGCTTCAGCTCAACAGTTCAAAATTAGGATTGTGCAGTGCTTTGAATTCAAAGGGAAAAGGCTGTTTTGGAGCAGTGAAAGAGGGTGTTTGTAGTATCTGTTAGCACCTTCTTAAACTGAATGTGTTTTATGTTTTGATACAGTGTGCTCCAAAGCATCTCTTTCCCTTTGATTTTGAAGCACTGCAGAGGCCTAACTAAAGTTATTCCAAATAGAAACAGACTCAAAAACTCCCCAAAGTAAGCATATTTTACCGTAAAGCTACAAAGTTACACCAATGGCTAGTTAGCGTTTACTGCCTCCTTTCTTTGAGACAATCACATCATAGCTTTTTCTTCCCAAAGTTGCAAAATTTATATGGGACAAAGATTAAAAAACTTGATTTCCTCGCATTCTGCATCATGATTGTTTAACTTGTCTTCCCAATTTGTGAGGGCACTTTCGCACACTCTCAAACTTTGAGAGATTGTTTTCCATCCTTTGACACTGAAAGCTAGCTCTGTTTCAGTTCTGCTGTAGAGAATTTGCTTTGTTTTCTTGAGTTCTCTTTTTCCCCCTTAAAAACATGCTGAAGGATCTTTGCGTCATCAACCAGGAAAGTTGCTGATGGATAGCCTTCTTTCAGGCTATCAACTGCTGTTCTCCAAAGGCCTAACCAATGAAAGTCAGATTGATACATTTAACAATTGGCATGAAACCATGCAGGATAGAAGTTGGGTGTTCTGTTTCTACTTGATTTTGTTCAATCACTATCCATTTTCTGTTCTTGGAATAAAGTAAACTTTTTTTTTAATGCAGGGGAAGAATAATTGTATCGTAACCATTTGGGTTTTGTTTAAGACTTTTGTGTCGCAAAACAGTTTTCAGGATGGGAAAAATTATAGCTTGCTTTCTTTATTAAGGAGTTCTTTCAGATCCTTAGATTTCATCCCATAGAACAGTTGATGGTGAACCTTTTAGACACCGAGTTCCCAAAAACTGCCCCGCCCCCTGCCCATCCCTCTCCCTGCCCCCCCGCCCAGCCGCAGGACCACCTATCGCCTCCACGGCCTGCCACAGCAGATTGCCCAGGCAGCCCTGCATCACCATGGCAGCCACGGCTTCCACTGGCGCCCCGCAGAATCATCTGTGCATGATGGGGCATGAGGGCAGAGCCGTGTCCCTGCTGTCTGGCTGCCATGTCCTTGGCTGCGCTGCTCTGCGTGGGCCGCGCCTGGGAACAACTCCTCTGGGGGGGCTGCTGGTGAGGAGGGGGACATGCGGGGAGGTGGAGCTGGTGTGACGGCGTGCATGCCAACAGAGAGTGCTCTGAGTGCTGCCTCTGACACGCATACCATAGGTTTGCCACCAGTGCCATAGAAGCTTGTTACATTTCAGTAATTATTTCTGTTGCAGGAAGACAATTAAATGAATGGAAAAAACAGGTTAGCTTTCAGATGTGAGGGAAGGTATCTATTACATTTGAATATTGTGATATCCAAATGTATATAATTTATTTGCATAATTTATACCATTTATATTACTTGAAACATTTTATAATATCTGGCAGAAGCGTGCAAGTAGTGTCAAAATTGAATTATGTCATCCATAATTTCCCAGTTCAGATGAAATGCCAGTTAATTAGAAGCTGTCTAGTTTGTTGTATGGTTCAAAAAAGGAAATAAATGGATACATCCATTAACTTGTTCATTGTGGTGGATATACATTTTGTCTTTGTAGACTTCAAATCAACATCAATTTGCATATTGCTTTAGGTTCTTTAAAATGTGGTTGGTCTGGTTTTTTGGACCATCCAGTTCTTTTTGGTTATCAGGTAGAAGGCCCATAAGAAAAATGGTGGGAGCAACATCCTCCAGCATTAGAGAGCTTTTTTTCGTTACTTAAATATGTTGTTCCATTACTAATAAAGAGTAAGAGAAATAGTATAGGCTTGTAGTGGAACTTATCTGCATTAATAGTTTATGCCCGCTTTTAAGATGCAAATCTTTAGTTACAGTACATAAGACACAGTATAATGGCAATACTCATATAATACATTTGCTGAAATCCATTAAAAGTATTAGGTACAGCATGGTAAGCTTGGTTGGTTTTGAGGTTGGCTTTTTTTGTGATCACTCATATTTAAATCAGTGCATTTGGGAGACAAATTTCTTGTGTGTCTAATCTCATTTGGCCAAATAAAGGATTAAGATTATGGTTCGATATATTGTGAAAAATCCAAAAAATAGCAGTGTTAAGAATGTTGCATTAGTATGGGCAATGTATAGCCGCTTACTATAATTCAGCAGATTCCAGATATTTTAGGTCTGTAATTCTCAGAATTCTCAGCATTTGTAGCTTTTGCTAGCTGAGAAATCTGTGAGTTTATTCCCAACACATATGGAAGAAAGTATAAATATTTTTCAAACTATTTTTACTGTATTGATAAAGTACTGTGACTTAGTGTAGCTTCATGATCAATAGCCATTCTTTACAGGGATTAAGCAAAGTTCTTAGAACATGATCCCATTAGCTTGGGATATATTTGTACCCTGAGAGATGCTAAGTGGTTGTCTTACTATTATTATTATTATTATTATTATTATTATTATTATTATTATTATTATTATTATTATTATTATTATTATTATTGGATTTATATATCGCCTGGCTCCAGTTTTGCAAATATAGGGTTGTCATGCATAGTGTTGAAACTAACCGTATGTTGAAATTACAGATTGCTGCCAGCTTGTTATCTATATTTTCCTTGGGTCTTTATTGTAAGGTTTTAAATTTATTAGTGAAGGACTACTGTACATGTCTTTCAACCATTTTAATTCAGTTTGGTGGAAGAGAAATGGAATTTAGTTTTTTCCCTCCAAAAGATTTTCACAAGTGAAGTGAAAGGCTTTTGGTTTAGTTGTAAGGTGGGCATACTGTATGAATGTCCTTTTTTAAATAATCCTGTCATTTCCGTCTTTCCATAGTTCAACTAAATTGTAAGGAATGCATAATGAGGGAATTCCATATATATATAGGTCTTTCTTTTGTTCAGGAAGCATGCAGCCACCATAACATCAGAGGGATGGAAAGATTTGTGACAAACAACAGCAGAACCCATCCCTGATAATCTCTATCAGTTTACAGTAATCAGGGACAGTTAAACAAAATGTCTTTTACATCCCAAATCAACCTGAGGTGAATAAAAATAAAATCTCTTTTGGAGAAAACATTCAAGAATTTGTAAGACAGATTTGACATGCTATTAATGTTATTGATGCAAAGGAGAAAGGATGACCACTTTCATATAATCGAATAGTCAGTGCTCCCATTGTTGCATTGTTTTGTCCTAGGATATTCAGAACTTACTGATCACCGTGGGAAAATAGAGCACCCTCAGATATGATCTCTGATCTGCATTTCATTGAATCCTCGGTGAGCTGCATGTACATTTTGCAGACAGTCTTGTGCATCTGTCGTGAGTCTTCTCAGTCTCAATGGTTTGACGGATGTTGAAGTTAATTGAAAGGGTTCTGTCAACTAACCAATATTGTGGAACTTTTTAGTTAACCAACCACAAAAATATTCAACCTTGGCTGTCCATGGAATGATCATAGATGAGGGAGATTTTGGGAAGAGGGGAAGGTCAATAAAGTCCATCATGACTTTCTAGCCTATGTGAACAAGTATATGGGATCTGTAGTAATGACTGTACGGTAACTTAATCTCTTCCTAAGATATTGTTGCCTTGCCTTTGGTGTTATTAATAAGATTTAAGATTTATTTTTTTAAAAAAAATTATTTGCATCTGGCCTTCATTACTTTTACAAATAAGTCAAGACAGCAAACATATCCAGTGTACCTTCCTCCTCTATTTTTCCCACAACAAGAACCCTGTGAGGTGAGGTGAGGTGAGCTAAGAGAGAGTGACTGACCCAAGATCAACCAGCCGGCTTTCGTGACTAAGGTGGGACTTGAACTCACAATCTCATTAGTAAGCCTAATGTCTTAACCATTAATTGGCAGGCAGCTGTAGATCTTGAATGAGGATGACATCCTTAGAGAGAGCTTAACTCAGTGCTGTCATGAAAACTGTGTGTAATTGTCATTGTTTGTTACCTCCTTTGCCAGAAGAGTGTTGTGAGTAGAACTAGTTGAGGCATGCCTAAAGAATGTAAATTAGAAACAAATCTGTCACCAGTAGGAGACAGTTTGTAAGAGACAAAGATATTTAGGGGGGAAAAAGCAACGGGGTTAGATTAGCTTCATCAGAAATATTTCAAAAGGAAATGGAACATTTCCGTCAAGTTATATGGTCACTTGATTTAGTCTCTGAGTATCATATGATCTGTGAATGTACATAAACACAAGCTCCATTCCCCCTAAAAATTTGTGTGTGCCTGTTGACAAATAATACTTTTACATTTTTTTACATTGATGTGAAGCAGTTTTGTTGACACAGATTCAAGGATTTCTTAATAAGAGTGAATGCTTGAAGCTTACTAAATAAGAGAGAAAGGTGATTTTTTTGTTGAATACTTCAATGTGAATAGTTTGGAGATATAAAGTTGAAGTTTTGATGTTTGGTGAAAGAATATCTATGGCCTGCATTGAATAATTGCTGAGTGTCTGCTATGTGTAGGGTGGGATATGTACAGTACTACAGTAAAGTAACTTTTCCTGAGAAGTGCAGGCTGCATATGATGATCCGAATAGAGACAAGTCTGATTTTTCTACTAAAAGTAATGTGAAACTGGGATTGTCCCTCCATAGCATGAAGTCAGAAATTGGTTTTTCTAAAGTTGAAAAAGCAAAAGAGCAAATAAAAAAACTTCTTCTTATATCTGCAATTAGATTTCTATGAAATTCATGGGTATCTATAAAATTCCCAGCAACTCCAGTTAGTGTGGCCAGGAATAATAAATGCTGGGAGTTGTCGTACAGAAACATCTGTAAGCAGCAGTTCTTCTCTCTGCTATCCAGAATAAAAGAAATACTGATTGAAAGGCATAGGGTGAGAGTGGGATAATAAAATAGGAGGTTTATATGTCATGTGGGGCACTAAAGAACTAAAGTAGGTTTTCAAGTATGGGCAGTTTGGCCCTCCAGATGTTGATTTATTTTAACTTCCAGGAACCCTGGCTGGCATGATAATGTAAAGCAAATAGATAATGTAAAGCATGGAAGGAGAAAATAGACTTATTTTGCACAAATGCATTTGTTATTTCTAAATGACAAAGTCATTCTCTTGTGAGTTATTTATAGGTTTTTGGCAATCTGAGCAACTAACCATTCATGGAATGTACAGTGATTTCCAAGTTCTCAGATATATCTGCTTGGAAATTTAATTCATATATCTAATTTGACAAGCTTTTCTTTGAAAAAAATAAGACAGCTTTAAGGCAGGCATGGAGGTCTTTCCTGAACTGTAACTACCACCATTAGCTTTGTCTGTTAAAGTTACTGAGAAAATTAATCCCTTATGGTTCTCTCTCTTCCATGGCTAAGGGTGGATTTAGACCTGAGTCTATCCAGTCCTAATTTAGCACTTTAACCACTAGACTACACTACCTCTTGTTGCTTACATTTTGTTTCAAAGAGTATTTTCATAGAACAACATTCTCTTGAATTAAGCACAAATACTCAACAAATTGATGGCTGAAAACATTCAGGATGACATATAGCAAATATAATGAAAGAGCAGCCCCCCCCCTTAAGCCATGAGCATGCCAGAATACTTTTCTTTCTGAATATTGTAAATTTAATTCCAGAATTTTTTTTTACCATGCTCAATATAACAGTCCTTAAATGTTTTCAGAGTGTACATGATGATGTATTTTACGCATTATTAAAAATATATATTTTATGCTGTCCATCCCTACATAGAATTATAAGTAATCTTCCACTTAGGATCACAGTAGAGCCTTGTAATTTGATCATTAGTCAATGCTGTTGTTAAGTCAAATCATCATGTGATTTAACTCAATTTTATTACTATTTTAATGATGTTTGTTAGGATAGTCGTCATGATTGTTAAGTGAATCTTGTGATTGTCAAGCAAATCATGTCATATGTCTGAATACAGCTTATCCAATGGCCTTTTTTGCCAGAATATGGGAAAACATTGCAAAAGGCCGTCACATGACTAAAAGATGCTGCATCTGGTTGTAAATGTGAGCTGGTTGCCAAGCACCCAAAGTGTGAACACATGATCATGGGGATGGTACAGTAGTCATAACTTTGAGGATGGGTCATAAGTAACTTTTTTTTAGTCTATCATAACTTTGAACAGTTCTTAAATAACCCATCGTACATTGGGTTACCTATACTATACTATATAATAATATATGCTTTGTTTAATATATGCTATTATTCTGTGTCATAATTATTGGTTCTGTCCCTCAGTTTTTTAAAAATATTGGATAAATGTATGATAGAAGGCCTTAATATAGCTTTGTGATAAGCAAAGGGGCTATACAAGTTTCAAAGAGACCCTTTCCTTGACAAAGGTACGAATGAAGGCAGATGATATTGCCACAACATGGTGAACTGCATCATTTATTAGCATGAAGCACCATCTTGAATGAAAACCACCTTGATAGACTAAATTGCAGCATAGCAGTCCTAACCTTTGCATCTTTTTGACCCCTCCCCTCTTTTAAATGACATTGAGTCATTATTGACCTCCAGAACTGCCTGGACAAATCTGCTTTCTTGGCACAATTTTGGAACTGGTTTGCTATTGCCTTCTTCCTATGGCTCAAAGACAAGGTCACCCATCTGGCTTTTGCCCAAGGCAGGACTAGAGCTTACAATTTCCAGGTTTCTAGGTGCCTTTAACTTCTACATAACCTGACTCATTTTCACATACATAAATAATATGGCTAACATAAGATGTGGGTCTCTCCTTGATTTTTTTTCCTCCCTTCTTATCAGTTGCTTCCAAAGGTATACAAATCTTGCATTGCTAAGCTGCTTATTGACTTAGTAGGAGCATGGTAGGGTGCTGGCTGCAGGTTTTTAGCCAAGCAGAAATTGTGCCTGCATAAAATTAAAGTACAGTTGGAGAAGAATATCAACTCCCCATAATAATGTCCCATATCTGGCACAGCAGGTCTTTTATTTGCCTCTCATTCACTTCCCACAACTTTCTTGATGATAAAATGATTTATATTTGCATTAATGGAGCTTGCATAAATGCAAGCACTTATATTGCTTCAGTGAGCAATTTAACAGAGCATGTTCTTAAATACAGAGTATAGTTCATCCAGTAATTCTTTTTGCAGGAAATAAGAATGGGGTTGAAATTGAATGAAAATCTTGTGTCTAGATAAAGGTTAGGAAAACTAGATCCTGGGACATTGCAACTGTCATAAAAATCAATCAATGAGACTAGAGCTGGGAGGGACCTTAGAGGTTTTCTAGTCCAACTCCCTACTCAAGCAGGAGACCCTATACCAGGGGTAGGCAACCTCGGCTCTTTTATGACTCATGGAATTCTGGGAGTTGAAGTCCATGAGTCATAAAAGAGCCGAGGTTGCCTACCCCTGCCCTATACCATATCAGATAAGTGGCTGTCCAGCCTTTTCTTAAAAACCTCCAGTGATGAAGCACCTACAACATCTGTAGGCAAGCTGTTCTACTGGTTATATTATCTTCCTTTTTAGGAAGTTTCTTCTTAATTTCAGGTTACTTCTCTCCTTGATTAGTTTCCATCCATTGTTTCTTGTCTTGCCTTCTGGTGCTTTGGAAAATAAGTTGACCCCCTCTTCTTTGTGGCAGCCCTTCAAATACTGGAATACTGCTATCATATCACCCCTAGTCCTTCTTTTCTTAGACCGTTCTTCATATGTTTTTGTGTCCAGGTCCTTAATCATCTTATTGCTGCTGTTTGCAGTTTTTCCAAAGTCTCAACATCTCTTTCATAATGTGGTGACCAAAATTGGATGTAGTATTCCAGATGTGGTCTTACTAAGAATTTATAAAGTGGTACTAATACTTCACGTGATTTTGATTCTATGCCTCCGTTTATATAACCAAGGATTGTATTACCTTTTTTGGCTGCTGCCGCACACTGCTGACTCTAAGATCCCTCTCACAGTTTCTGGTTTTGAACCAGGTTTTGCCTAATCTGTACTTGAACCTTTGATTTTTTTTTCCTGCCTAGGTGTAAAATCTTGCTTTTCTCCACATTAAATTTCGTGTTTAGAGGATAGGGGGCATTGTTGAAGTCTGTTAAGATCTTTTTGGATCCTGAGCTTGTCTTCTGGGGTGTTGGCTATTCCTGCCAGCTTAATGTCATCTGCAAATTTGATGAGTTCCCCTTCAATTCCCTCATCTAAATCATTGATGAAGAAATTGAAGAGTACTGGGCCTAAGATGGAACCTTGTGGTAACCCACTACTTACCTCTTTCCATTTAGAGGTAGTACCATTACTCATTGAGTTTGTCAGCCAGTTACAAATCCATGTGGTGGGGTGGGGTTGTGTTTTGTTTGTTAAAAATAAAATGTATTGTAAAACTTTTTAAATAAAAAAAACCAAAAAAAAACACAAATCCATCTGGTGATGATGCTGTCTATCCCATATTTTTCTAGCTAATCAAGAAGCAGCTTGTTGTCTGCTTTGTCGAATGCCGTGCTGAAGTCTATATATACTATGTCCACAGCATTTCGCTGGTCTATTAATTTAGTCACTCAGTCAAAGAATGAAATAAGATTGGTTTGGCAGGATCTGTTTTTAACAAACCTGTAACAGAGTTTAGTTTAGTTATAAGAGTTATAATAAGAGTCACCAAGTGCCTTAGTTTTTGATCCTGTGACCATGGGGATGTTGCAATGGTCATAAAGTGTGAAAAACAGTCATAAGTCACTTTTTCCCAGTGCTGTTGTAACTTACAACGGTCACTAAATGAATGGCTGTAAGTCAAGGACTACCTGTGTATTCTGTGGGTTTCGTCTCCAAAAGAAGCTTCGATGGAGGTCTGTGGAGGGTTGTTTCACCTTCAAAGAACCCTGTTTGATCCTGGGAAAAGATGGAATTGCTTTAAGGTGCTACAGATAGGGGTTACATTCACAGACCTACTCTAGTGCATCTGTTTTGCATGTTTTTCTTCTCTTTTACCTCAAGAGCACTACATGCAAATGTGCACTTCCTATGGTGCTCTTCTGACTTGTTTATCGGTATTACCACAGTTTCTGTGGGCACTTAATCTCCAATCACATCAAATTGAGAAGGCAGACATTATGGCGATTTGAACAATTTTTCTGTCGCAATCTTCAAAGTTGTGTCACACAGCAGGAGGAGATATTCACACACCAACCCAGGTCTTTCCTCATGTCGAGTAACATTGCAACATAGCTTCCTGATTTCGTTATGGGAAAAAATGCCAACCTATTAATTATTAGAGTTCACCCAAAGGAGTCCTTGCGATTCATAAACAAGTCTTGTAACATCCATTCTCAACGGGAGGCCATATATGATCTTGGAAGACAGGGTGTGAATTGAGCACTAAGCAGGGTATGTTTTGTGATACCCAACTCTCATACGAGTGAAGTACAAAGAGCAGTTTGTAATATGATAAACAAATCTTTGCAGTTGTAGTTAAAAATTTAAAATAAACTTGGGCTTGACCGGCTAAAACATAGAACCTTTGTTGACTTAACAGATGTTTGCTTGGAATGCTATAAATAAAACTCTAGTTGGAAAGGCTGAACCTGGTCTTCTTGGATGGCACTAGTTTAAATGTTTCATGGGCAGTTTTGGAAATAAACAAAGCATTAGAAAGAGTGGCTGACTTTTGAGATTTTTATCTTTTTTCAAAATCTGGTAGTTCCTTAAAACAGTTTTCAACAAAATAAGATTAAATTACTTGG
The DNA here is from genome assembly GCF_947247035.1 of Vipera ursinii. Taxonomy (NCBI): domain Eukaryota; kingdom Metazoa; phylum Chordata; class Lepidosauria; order Squamata; family Viperidae; genus Vipera; species Vipera ursinii. Next base: position 275,197,546 of record NC_139512.1, on the reverse strand, counting down.
CATTATTTTCTAAATGTTGTATTCCGCATCAAAGAAACCTTGTTTCTAAAGTAATATATTTTTTTTCTTAATTTTGAAAGAAATTACTTTTTTTATCCTCTTGCAGCAAAAATGGCCTACTGGGTAGGCGTGGCCAGCTCTACATCGTTTGCATCAAGGGTGCCTCTGGGGCCTGGGCAGGAGTGGGACAGATCTGAGGGTCTCTGGCAGAAGGAGGGTCTCTGGGCCAGGGTCAAGGCAGTGGGGGCCGTTCCCTCACTGTTTCCAGGATGGCTTCGCGGGCTGCATGAAACCACTTCGCGGGCCGGATCCGCCCCCCGGGCCTTGTGTTTGACATGTCTGCCTTATGGAGTGTTAAAATCTAGCATTTTTTTTTTAAAAAAGATGACCTAAACCTTCATGGATTAATCTGTTTGTACTTCTGTATTTGGATTTAAACAAAAACATATGGATATAGAAGTGTACACTGAAAAGTGCAGTGTAGGCATTTAAGTATGTTTACTTTTCTGTTCCTGTATGCAGCATTTGCAGATTCTTGACCCACAGACTAATCTAAAGTATAATAGATCTAAATCTCCTAGATTCCTAGAATCTAAATACTGAATATTGGTTTCCACATTTCAGACTGGGTGGGACTAGTTTATTTTTTGGGACAAATGGTAATAAGGTAGGCAGCAGAGGTGGGGAATGCTCTGCTTTTAAAAAAAATACATAACTTCCTCTTTGGTCACCCCAGCTGAGTAATAACTCAAACCACATTACTGTTTATAAACAAAAGTGTACTGGAGGAGCTTTCATACACTGAGCTATCATTAGGAGTGTTGGTTTGATCTGAAGGAGGGAGGTTCCTGAAATCCTGCTAGTATACAAACATTGAATTGGTGCATTTTCTTTTTATAGATTCTAGAACATTTAAATTTGCTTGCCAATTAAAACGATTTGCTGAATAGAGTTTACGGATGAGAGACATTACAGGGGTAGTTCTGAAGATACTTCACTGGGGCTTGGCCCTGCAGCAGCTGAGTAAGCTCATTATTTTGAGATTCTAACTTTTTCTCCTTGCTCTTTTTTAATATGCAAATGAAGCTACTTGGTGGAAGTACAGGTAGTCCTCAACTTACAACAGTTCGTTTAGTGACCGTTCAAAGTTACAACAGCACTGAAAAAAAAGTGATTTATGACTATTTTTCACACTTAACAACTGTTGCAGCATCCCCATGATCACCTGATCAAAATTCAGGTGCTTGGCAACTGATTCATAGTTATGACGCTTGCAGTGGCAACTTCCCTCCGTCCAGTGCGCTCCCACAGAGTGGGCCTCCTCAGGGTGCCTCCGATCAAAGAATGTCGATTGGTGGCCCCCAGGGGGAGGTCCTTCTCTGTGGGCGCGCCAGACCTGTGGAACCGCTTGCCGGTTGAGCTCCGGACGGCCCCCGACCTTCGCTCCTTCCGGTGCGATCTCAAAACTTTTCTTTTTGAACAATCCGGCCTGGCCTGATGGGATGGGGTTGGGTTTTATAAATTGGTCTTAACTTTTAATGTGTATTAATTTATTTACGGGCATTGCTGTTTAATTACTTTTTAATTTTTGTATCCTGTTTTTATTATGTATTGCCCTGTTCACCGCCGTGAGTCCTTCGGGAGAAGGGCGTTATACAAATTAAATTAAATTAACATTAAATTCTGATAAGCAAATCGCTGTTTGGAATAGAAAGCCAGTATCAGTATAATGTGTGAGGCTTTATAAGTGCTGGATGGTTCTGGATGAAAGCATTGAAATTGTCAAAACACCTAAGCCATGGATTCTTAAATAAGCCATAGTTGGCTATGGGTTCTCATAATACATTAAGTCAGAAATCAAACAACATTATGGCATAGCCCCATGTGTAACCCTAGTCTTTAACCGGCTTAACAGGATCAGGACTGAGTCTAAAAGTTTAAAACAACTTAGAGCTGGGATATTTGAGAGACGGCCTCCCCACCTTTGTGTAGCAACTGCCTTGGACAATGATTGTTTGCAGTTACAACAGTGCTGAAAAAACTTTGTGACCAGTGACTACATTTAACACCTTTGCAAGTCTGTAAAACAGAGGGAAGCTGAAGTAAGTTTGTAAGCACTGTCACACTTTGCTTAGTGACTACCAGCCCCAGTTGTGGTCACTAAAGGAGGGCTCTGCCTGTATTGCTATTTGTCAAGGAGGCTCTTTTATCTCCCAGTTGTTAAGAGTACTACATTATGTGGCACTGACCTTTCTTTGGAGGTTGGTGCCAATATGACTGTTCACTCAAGCATTTAATTATAATGTACTGAAATTGTAATGTGGTTTTTTTTGCAACACCACAGTATATGAGCAGTAATGTTGCATGATGAGGTTTTCTGCAAGCTGGGTTTGATGTGTTGTGTTGTACTGTTGAGCCATTGTGGTTTGTACGTTATGACTTAGTTTTACCCTTTGGTTTACCTGCTAGTTCATACTTGCTTTGACTGATTTTTCTTGAGGCTTCAGATTCTAGTTGTACTTGAAATATTTCAGCAAATATCTTTCTTTCACTACAAAATGCAAGAGGTAAAATTAAACCACATTTTCTCCAGAATGATATAGAATGAGGAATTAGAAGTATTTCCTCCTCTCTCCTCCCCTCCCCCCTCAGTTTGGCTGTTCTCCTTTTTCAGGAAATCCTGAAAGAATGCAAACTACCAGTTTGGGATCTTATTCTGACCAGGCAACATTCAGCTTTAAATGGGTGTCATATTTCAGCAATACCCATCCAGATGGTTTTGTGGTGGCACACATACTGCCCAAACTTGCTTCTCTGGGCAGGTGTTTCTTTAGTTCAGTTGATATTGCATCTGATAGTTGCAAGCCACCAGCCTTTGTATATGATTTTGTTGAAACTTGAAATACCAGGTGTCTGCAAAAAATCGGTGAATGTGCTTTTGTTTCCATTTTGTTTGTTCAACTCCAGCTCGTGTGTCGTGCTGAAAGATTACATGTTGGTTGAATATGGTAGGTTGGTGAACTATTCCTAATCTTGCAGTATTGTACTTGAAAGCTCATTTTATTAAGTAAACCAGGAGTCAAAATCCCAAACATAACAGGCCTTATCCAGCTCCCATTTCTGTTACTTGTTACTCTGGGATCACATTGCAGGTATGGGGAACCTGTATCCTACTAATGATGCTGAATTACATTTCCCAGCAGCTGTAATATTGACATCAATGATTGTTGTATTATAAATGTCTTATTATAGTAAGGAGTAGTACGAGTTATGGCAATGTCTGGATGGCCTCATACTGTCCATCCTTACTGGAAAGGAGTTGAAAGCAAAATAATGGCTATAACTGAAGACTTTATAATGTGCAATTGTTGTATAGGTAGTCTGTTCGTTTAGTGACTGTTTGAAGTTACAATGACACTGAAAAAAGTGACTTATGACCACTTTTTACACTTACGACCATTGCAGCGTCCCCATAGTCATGTGATTTACATTTGGATGCTTGACAACTAGTTCATATTTATGACGGCTGCAGTGTCCTGGGGTCATGTGATCACTTTTTGCAACCTTCTGAGAAGCAAAGTCAATGGGAAAGTCAGATTCACTTAACAACTGTTACTAACTTAACAACTGCAGTGCTTCACTTAATGAATGTGGCAATGAAAGTCATAAAATGGGGCAAAATTCATTTAACAAATTTCTCACTTAGCAACATAAATTTTGGGCTTAATTGCAGTCGTAAGTTGAGCACTACCTGTAATTTCTCTTTTGTTTATTCAGTTGATCTATACTATCTATCTATGATCTTTTCGAAGAATATGCCTCAGTCCTGCTTTAAGGCGAGGGAAGGGTGTCATAATTTTAAATGACCTATAATATTAGTAACAACAACCTCTCTGTAAATTGTTGAAATAGCAAACACCTTTTTTTGTCTGCTTTGGAATGATCAAATGGGAAGTTTTTTCTCAGTCATTTGACAATATAATTTGCATGACCTAACTAACCTGGCATTGTTGAATGATAATTTCCCTTTAGTGAAGGGAGTTGCACATGGAGACTACTAGAATTTATGAAACATCAGCTTTTTCTCTTTTAAAAATTAGACTGCTGCTACCAGTCTCCTCCAGTTTTGTTGGTGAGAAAGCTCAGATGACGTTTTCAGCTGTTACTCATTGAGGTAACTAGCACACTGGATCAGCAGTAGTTTCATGTCCTGTTCCTTTAAATCTCTTATGTTAGTGTAATCTGGTTCAGTCATAGAAATTACTCAGAAGTTAAAATTCTATTTTGGTTACTCTGTGCTTTCAACTGTGTCCTTCAGACATAACAAGCTATGCTTTAAAAACGATAGTCTTTGGCTTAGCATGATTTATGGACTTTGCCAATGAAATAAATCATGATTGGCAAAGCTTCCTGACTTAGCACAGTGTTTAAACCCTGTTGTTTTGTCAGTCCTCTGTATGCACTGATCAAATAATGTTGGCCATCATAACAATGATATATAAGTGATGAGCAAAACCAGTGTGATTCAGTATATGTTGGCATGGTCTTGAATGCATGCACATTGATTCTGCAAGTAGGAGTAAGCTAAAGGATTCACTATAAATATTAACAATACAACCTTTTTAATTTACATACACACACACACATATAATCTAGACCACCCATCTCCCTCAAGCTGCAAAGTGACTCATACACAAGTGGTTATCTGAATATATTGCAATGTAGTTGGCCTGCTTTTGAAAATCACTCAGAAGCTTCAACTGGTCTAGAATGCAGTGGCGGTATTGATGTAGCATCTCTGCTTCATGAGCTACACTGGTTGCCAAGTTATTTCAAGGGACTGGTTATTATCTATAAAATCCTATGTGGCGTAGAGCTTGGTTACCACCTGTCTCCCATAACATCTGCCTGACCAATTAGATCCTGTAGCTTTGCTATATTCTCTATATTCCTTCCATTAAACAATGTAATCTATTGGAACCCTGGAAATGCACCTTCTCTGTAGTAACATCTACCTTCTGGAATGAGGGATCCAGATGGCCCCCACTCTACTTATTTTATCCAGGCCTTTGATGAAGGAGAGTGAGATCCTCTCCCTTCATTTCACACATCTATCTCATTTGCCATATTTTATCTTCTGTCTTCTAGCTTTTATGTTTTATTTATTGTATTTTTGTTGCTGTTGTGAGGCACCCATAGTCATTGAGATCGGTGGCATAATAAATTTAATAAATTATCATATAGCTAGCTTTGACTGATTTTGAAAAACTAAACGGGGTCAAAACAGGGTAAAGCAGGGGTCTTCAAACTTGGCCCTTTTATGACTTGTGGACTTCAACTCCCAAAATTCCTCAGTTAGGCATGTTGGCTGACGAATTTTGGGAGTTGGTCCACAAATCGTAAAAGGGCCAAGTTTGAAGACCCCTGGGGTAAAGCATAGATGGGACACCTCCCCCAAATGCCAAGTGTCTAACTTAACCCGGGATGTTGAAGAACATCCCAAAAGGCAACAGTCGAAAACTGTTGTCATCTTATTGCCAAGAACTCTACAATATATGAACATTTGTTCTCTTTTATAGTAAGGACTTCCAGGGGATGCAACTAATCTAGGAATGGAAGTAATCTAAAAACAGTCTTTGCTTAACAAACACATTCCTCATTGTTTGTAAAGAAAATTGCAAGGAGGTATCCATGAAATTATCAAGCATCAGACTCTACTTGAAGGGACTTCCAGTTTATGTGATTGCAGCAGTATTATAGTAGGCATGATTTTGATGTGCATATGGATTCTGAACATCTCAATTTAGATCTCTTTACAGAGATCCATTCAGTTTCCTCAAAAGAGTACCCTGATATTAGAAGCAAAACAGTTCTGTATTAACTTCCTCCTCAAAACACACGTTTGAATTAGTGTTAAATGTAAATTATTCCCATAACAATGTTTACTTTAAAAATGAGTGACCAAACATCACCCCTTCTCCTTTTTTAGTGTTTGTTTATATGGAACATGATGATTTTAATCTAGCTTAGTGACTTTTTTTGTGTGTGGAAGCAATTGTATACTCTAATGTTGTTAATTCTGCTACAGTGCAAAGGTGGAATCTTGTGTAGGGCTGGGAAAGTGTTTTTGGGGGCTGGGTGTAGAAGTGAGGAATGTAGTTTTCCTTAGAACATCCAAGAAGTGATTATTTACATATCCAAAACATTAGCATTTTGTTGTACTGTATCTTTGGTCAAGCGCTGAGAGAGAAAGGTGGTTTTTGCAGTTCTTTTGTAGAGTAACGTTTTACAACCATTGCATTTTAATAAAAATAGCTAGGATGGTACTTCCCCTCTATTTAGTACTTGGATGAGATGTCATTTCTTCCATACTCACCTGTTTGAGGATGATGTGCCTGAGTTTATATTCAGTGCTTATACTGTACTGAAAAATGGTGTTCTGGATTTTTGTGCCGCCCACATATATTGTATAACTTGCCTAAGAATTAAAGTTAGATACTTGGTTTTTGCTGAACTAAGTTGTTGAGAGATTCTTTGTTAGGTGCCCTAGTTTGATTTTATGATTGTTGCCCTGGAAAAGAATTTATTCAGACAAAGAAGCTTTTAGCACATTGAACTAATGGATTAATAACAGTTGCATTGTTTTCTTTGGCATGCCAGAGTTTCATTTTATCCCATTTCTTTGTTATCTGTAGAGTGCTAAATGAAATAAGGCACAAACTCCTGCACTTTTAAAGGCTGATAACTTAACTCAAAGTTTTATGTAACTATTCAGGGTTTACACAATTTGACTTTGTGCTTTCCAGACCAGAAAGTACTGTAATAAATTGGGTGGCAATGGCTGCCAAAACTGTGTTCAACTTGAGTTCAGTATAGAGAATTGTGTCCCAAGGTGCTTCTTCAGGAGCCCTTTCTTGTTTTTCTTTGAAGACGTTTCTCTTCTCATCCAAGAAGCTTCTTCAGCTCTGACAAAGCTTCTTGGATGAGAAGAGAAACGTCTTCAAAGAAAAAACAAGAAAGGGCTCCTGAAAAAGCACCTTGAGACACAATTCTCTATACTGAACACAAGTTGAACACAATTTTGGCAGCCATTGCCACCCAATTTATTACAGTACTTTTGGTCTGGAGAGCACAAGGTCAAATTGTGTGAATCCTGAATGCTGGCTGAGGAATTCTGGGAGTTGAAGTCCACAAGTCATAAAAGGGCCAAGTTTGAAGACCCCTGACTTAGAGGCATTGAGAATTTTCCAACAAGGTTATCCCAAGTAAGCATTTTTTTTAAAAAAAAACACAGACACATTTGTATTTTTAATGTTTCTCTGCTTTCAATATTTTTTTTGCCTCTTCTGCTTTTATTTTTAATTTTTTTAATTAGGTGTAATTGGTACATGGAATGTTTTATTTACCAGGGTTAAAAGTTGTAGGGATATTTATGTGCATGGTTTTAAATTAAAATTAAATAAAGAAATATGATTACATTGGCTCTGGGTTTTTTTATGTAGGTCTGGATGATTGTCTTCAGCAGTATGTCCCAAAGTTTGAACGAGAGAAGATAAATGGTGCTCAGCTATTGCAGATTTCCCACCAAGATCTTGAAGAACTCGGGGTCACCCGGATTGGACACCAAGAGCTTGTTTTAGAGGCTGTGGATCTCCTCTGTGCACTGGTGAGTTGATCAAATCAATGTTGAGATGTGTTGTAGACCTGTTGGCCACTGGGCTGCAGGAATGGCTGGTGAGTGTGTGCATATGTGTGTGAACCTTGTCCACTCATGCTAGCGGTCCCATTTGCGTGCATGCGTGGGGGTCCTAGCGTCACCGCCAGTGTCACGCGGGCGCTAATAGCCCAGTTGTGCATGCGTGCAGGTGTTAGCGCCCTATATGTGCATGAGCACCGGCACTAGCACCGCCCCGGATGCTCGTGGCCCGCTTGCGCATGTGCGGGAGCACTAGCACTGCTGTCATGTATGCGCCCATTTGCGAATGCTCGCATGTGCACACATTTCCCTGCTCCTCCCTTTCCCTCCAGGCCGCCAACCCGGAAAGGTTGGGGAGTTTGTTCTATGGGGTGTGCATAGCAGGGATGGCTAACACATGGGTCTCCAAGTATTATCTTTCCAGCATTTTTCAGCTGGCCTAATGATGAGAGATGATTGGAAATGTGATTTGGTCATATCTTGTTGTATATCTTGCTCATCGATTATAAAGGGTCTAGTTCAGGGGTAGGCAACCTCGGCTCTTTTATGACTCATGGACTTCAACTCCTAGATTTCCTGAGTCAACTATGCTGACTCAGGAATTCTGGGAGTTGAAGTCCATGAGTCATAAAAGAGCCGAGGTTGCCTACCCCTGGTCTAGTTGAAGACATGTGGGAGGATGCATTCCATGTTCTAAGTTCTGCAAAAGTGAGAGGGGACCAAGGGTTTTTCAAGGAGGCATTCATATGGGGAAATCTGTATTTTGAGGATTGGGAAGGATGGTTTTCTGGTCAGGTTTTGGAGCTTTTCAACTCATATGACAGAGCAAGTTCATTGGAAAGGAAATCTTTCATGGATGACTTTCTCCTCCCCTCTCCCTCATGCAAAAATAGACATGGTTGTCTCTAAATATTTAAAGTAAGATACTTTCCTTCACTCTCACCCTTTTCATTAATGGCTGTTGCTTTTGTGTAGTTTATTTCACGGTAGGAATACATTTGGATGAAGTGCTTGTTCAATCCTATGAGCGGGTGCCAAAAGCATATAGTGTTTCATCAGTGAGAATGGTGGGAAAGAATTTTTCGTCACACTTTTGCCCTTAACCGGCTTCATTCCATTCATTATGTAACACTTCTTGCATTTAAGTGTATTCTTCTTAAAATGGGCAGAGCTTTGGGTTCCCTGTGCAAATTGCCTTCAGAGGGCTAGGACAGTAATCATTTGCACTTGATAGACTGGAAAGAAAAAAAGAGATAGCTGTAACAGATGCATTAGGCTTGCAAAACTATTGACTTAAATCAGACCCATTCCTTGCAGTTATACAGTTGCAGACAATTTTTTTAAAGGATGCTAAGAAACATATTTAACCTGGCAATTCTCAATAAATACTACTCTCTATGTTGAAGTAAGGGAGTTTAGTGTCACACAATAAACATATGCCTATCATAGATACTACTGAAATTATTGAATACAATCTTACTTTGAATAATACCTAAGGACGTTCTTCTGTTCTACTTTTTAAACAGGGATATAAAGTGAAAAGAAATTAACATTTGTCGAAGTAGTGTTCCTTCTTCAGTTTGGACCTTGCCAATTAATTTCTTGCTTAATACATTAGGTAGAATTAGTCAAAATGCCATTCCACGTCCTGTTGGAAGCAGAATTCTTGAAGTATATGCATTTGGCTTCATATTATAATATACAAAATGGTCCCATTTTACACACACACACACACACACACACACACACACACACACACACTTATTTATAAATATAAATATGAACAATAATTTATTTATACAAATAAAATGGGGCCATTTTATATGCTATAATATGAAGCCAGATGCTATACCTCATGAATTCTGATACACACACACACACACACCCCTGATCTACATTCTCAACCATAGCATCTTCAAGATGTGTGAGCTTCAACTCCTAGAATTCCCCCAGCCAGTTTGAAATCCACACATCTTAAAGTTGCAGAAATTGAGAAACACGGTGCTAAACCTACGATTACTGTTCGGTCAGACCCACTCTGTGATTCATATTCCTTGGGTCAGCAAGAAAGACCAGCTCCTAAAATGTTGAAATGTTCTTATCTTCTGCTCAGAAGACACCAGGGTTGCTGCCACGCAATTCATTGGAGAAGTGTTTTGTGAGTGGTAGATCAGTTCTTGAAGAAGTATTGTCAAATGTTCTTCATGAACAAGGTATCCTGTTCATTTGTTTTGAAGGTGGTTGAATAATTGATGTTGTTTAGGTTAAATCTGCCTAATACGCATAGAGAAATTTTGCATTTTTTCCTATCAATGCTCATTCTAGCTGGAGAAATAGAATTTCAGAAAAATAAGCAGTGTTCTTGGATTTAGTTAGTTATGAGATGGTCAAGAGTTCATCTCGATGTCCTGCCATTTGTTGTACAGTCACTTCTCCAGCAGAACGTGGCTTTCTTGCCTCCCTGGCTTGGAAGATGTAGTTCTTCCCATTGGATTTTTCCGTGGTGGGATTACTATCCTCATTAAAGAGGCGTCTTCTCCCCTTGGAGAAATTCAAATAAATCATCTATTTAGTTTCTTTGCCCAAAAGTTGTGTAGGCCGCTCATTCCCAGCTTCAACTCATGTTAATGCTATTCCATTTGCTGGACAATAAAAAAGTGGGTATATATTAACATAGATAGGTTGGTGTAGTCCTTAAAGCACTAGTCTATAAACCAGGAGATTGTATTTTCTGCTCTTGCCTTAGACACAAAGCCAGCTGGGTGACCTTAGCCCAATCATTTTTTCTTAGCCCAAGAAAGAAGGCAGTGACAAAACACTTTTAAAATCTTGCCAAGAAGACTTCAGGGACTGTCTAGGCCAGGGCTATCAAACTGGCGGCCCACAGGCTGGATGTGTCATGTGCAGCCCATGCCCACCTCAGCTCCACAAGGGCAAAAAACATTGTGATACATCACAATACCTCACGTGACACAATCGAGTTTGTCGCTCATCGTCTAGGCCAGGGATAGACACCTTGGCTCTTTTATGACTCATGGACTTCAACTCCCAGAATTCCTGAGCTAGCCATGCTGACGGGAAAGGGAGAGGTTTCCATGCTGAGCCATGCTGGCTCAGGAATTCTGGGAGTTGAAGTCCATGAGTCATAAAAGAGCCAAGGTTGCCTACCCCTTGTCTAGGCAGTTGATAAAAAAATCAGCTTGAAGGTAATTGATGTCTGGGTGGATAGGTAGGTAGTTAGATAGACAGAAGTCAGGGCCACATAATTCTCCCTACCTTCTAGGAACCTCTGTGAGAAATATAAGAGGATTGGAGTGTTAGCTGGTTAATCCCGACTTACCCACAAATGGCCTTAAAATTAGTTTCATTCTCCTGGGAGGAGAGAGTGGAAATAATAGCAGTACACTGATGGCTGGTTGACTGTTGTAACGCTGACTACAATACAAACCGCTCAGTTCTGCCTGCAGCTTTGAAATGCTGTGTAAGTGCTAAATAATAATAATAATTCTGCGTTGTGTGCAGGTTGTTTTTCATGCTATCCTTTAAAACACTGAATACTAGAAGGCAATGTTCACTTTTCACTGTCCTGTCTGGTAAGCTGCATTACAGTCCTCTGCATTATTCCTGGGTAATTTCTAATAAGCTTTACGGAAACCCTGTCAAAGGCAACTTGATCCACACTTACTTGGATTAATGATTAACAAGACAGGAATGTTTGACCTTCATGTGTTCCCAGTGATGTGTGTGTTTTTCTCTGTGTGATGAAAAGGTGTATTGAGCTTGTGAGATATGCTATGCAACTGCCTACATAAATAAGGGGGGAAATATTTCTAGAAATTGCGTATTTTGCACACAGTGGATTGAGGACATGCATATAAACTCCATCTTGAAACTCTGCCGACTTTTCACCATGAAAAGCATGAAGATCAACATGAGCATGAAGTCCTCCACAGAGCCTAGAGATATTTCAAGTGCTTGTTTCGCACATTATTCCTGTGTGAATGCTGCACAACTTTTTTTCTCTCTCCTCTCAACCACCATTTATATATTCATATTAATATAATACATAGACCTAATTCAAAACAGCTCAAGATAGTACTGTATACAAAACCAAACTAAAAGAATAAAACCATAAAGGAACAAGATCCAAAAGAATTACCAATGTAGCCCAGTTCCATAGTTCATACCAAGAGTCCAATCTTAACTGTGTTATGAAATATAAGTAAAGCTGGTTTAGGGAGTAAGGTGTAGAGCAGGGGTGTCAAACTGCCGGCCTGCAGTCCAGTTGCATCATGCAAAGGTCAAGCCTACCCCAGCTCCGGCAATGGGAAAAAAGTTGCGATACGTCACAACACGTCACGTGACATGGCGAGTTTGACACCCATCGTATAGAGGATTCCATGCTTTTTAACTCACATGGGTTGGAGACATGGAGTGCCCTTCTCAGGACACATACATAGGGTAAGCTGATTCTTGAGCAGAGATTCTTGTCAAGATGACTCTGCTAAAACATGGGTGCCAATCCCTGTTAATGCTTTAAAAGTTAAAATCAGTCCCTTGAATTGACTCAGAAGCCTGTTCGTAATCAATGACTTCAGTATGGGTGAATCTGCTAATCAAGCCACTGTGTTTTGAATCAATTGTAGCTTCTGGGCCATCTTCAAAAGTAGCCACATGTAGAGACTGTTGCAATAATCTAACCTTGAGGTGATAAGAACATGAATCACTTCCTAGGGGGTCCTCCTCCAGAAAAAGGCCACACAGTTGCTCAAGCAGTAACTGCAGGTACAGGAGGGTCCCCAAAGCAAGGATCTTCAAGGTTAGGGCAGCCTCATCTAGAACTGATCTATCTCCATATAATTCCAGGTTTGTCTAATTGAACACCTGTATACTGATGATACTCCATTCTGAAGTATCACTCCTGAAATTTCATATAGATAACATAAGGGAGATAACTGAGTCCTGGCTCAGTGGCCCAGTGGTGGCGCAGTGGTTAGGATGCAGTATTGCAGGCTGAATGTGCCTGGAGTTTGATCCTGACAGGCTCAAGGTTGACTTAGCCTTCCATCTTTCCGAGGTCAGTAAAATGAGGACCCAGATTGTTGGGGACAATATGCTGACTCTGTAAACTGCTTAAAAAGGGCTGTAAAGCACTGTGAAACAGAATATAAGTCTAAGTGCTATTGCTATTCTGTAGACCCAGGAAAAATGAAGAAATAAATTTGTTTCATCGCTCTTATTCACATGATTCCATGGTGCAACCATTCATTCATTGTTTGTTTGTTTTCTGCAAATGTCACTCTAAGTCAGGGGTAGGCAACCTTGGCTCTTTTATGACTCGTGGACTTCAACTCCCAGAATTCCTGAGTCAGCATAGCTGGCTCAGGAATTCTGGGAGTTGAAGTCCATGAGTCATAAAAGAGCCAAGGTTGTGTACCCCTGTTCTAGGTGAACTGTTTCACTTGCTGATGCTCCTGAGATAGCTAGGGAGTTTTCTCTAAGAAAAGTAATGTAGGAGATGCTATTTTATTTTTTTTATTTTAATTCCATTTATATCCCGCCCTTCTCCAATGACTCAGGGCGGCTTACAAGCTTAGCAGTAGGGACAATGATGCCTAGTAGGGACAATGATGCCTAGTAGGGACAAGCAGTAGGGACAATGATGCCTAGTCATCTTTTAATTCTAAAGAACCAGGTGCACAATGAGACAGCAGATCTGATCATTGAAAAAAGCTTCAAGTGTCTTCTGGCAATAATTTAGACCATTTTGTGCCTAAGTTACTCCATCTTAATTAATCATCATTGGTGTGCAGGTCAAGCAAGCAAGGCAATGATTGACATGTGAACCAGAAAGTGATCCAACAGAGTGCTGATGAACTACCATCAGAGAATTTGGTTAGGTAGAGGATTGGAGGATGTGGTCAATCCAGTTTGGGGTGTTTTCATTTCTTAATCCATAACAGCCTGAACACACTTGGATAATACAGAAAAAGCTAAGCAGTATAATTTGCTTATTATTTGGATGTGAGACCACCCACAAGACCCAAATCTGCAGGCTGTCCTGGGAAGTTGTAAACAACTTTCTAGAAGATGGTAATAGCACACTACTTCCAAATTGATACCAAGCAAACTACATGGACATATTATTTGTAAGGTAACAAGGAACTGACTTGACTCAAGGGAATCTTTATCTTTTATTGCTTTTTAATTGTACCCTGAAGAAAGCCTAGTCTCAGAAAGCATGGCTAGTAATAAAGTGAAATGAAAATGATGGAAAATTATATACACAAGCAAATGTGAACTTCAGATCTAAACCTCTCTACGTGAGTAGCTGTGTTTCTTTTTCACTTATTACTTAGACTTTAGCAAATGCATTTGCCAGTACATGTGCGCATAATGAACAAACCGGGATCAAATTAAGATCAAACTCAGTAGTAAAGATATCCCGCCAAAGGGGAAAGAGGCAACTTCTGTTTGGCCATATATAGCCATGGTGACACAGAGGTTAGAACACAGTATTGCAGGCTAACTGTAACAAGGTTGACTCAGCCTTCCATCCTTCCAAGGTCAGTAAAATGAGGATCCAGATTGTTGGGGGCAATAGACTGACTCTGTAAACTGCTTAGAGAGGGCTGTAAAGCAATGTGAAGCAGTATATAAATTTCTAAGTGCTATTGCTATATAGTTAACCCCTAGTGCCTAACTGTTCCTTGGTGCAATTATTACCGGTTGGAGTGGGTTCCTGTAGATTAACCTACTGCTTCAGCCCACATGCCCCAGACGTTTTTAAAACTGGTTTAAGGTGGTTTTTTCTAATGTTTATGCTTTGCACTTGAGTATGCAGACATGCATAATTTGGTAGGAAAAAAATGGTAAGTATTACTTTCTCTGTTTAACATATTCCTTGGTGGACCAGTGGGCTAATGCCTCCTTAAGTAACACCAGCTGCCTGCAATTAGTGCAGGTTCGCATCCCACCAGGCTCAAGGTTGACTCAGCCTTCCATCCTTCCGAGGTAGGTAAAATGAGGACCCAGATTGTTGGGGGCAATTAAGCTGACTTTGTAATAATGCCACTTGGGGGGGGGGTGAAAGCCCTAACAAGCAGGCATATACATAGAATGAAGGCTACTGCTAAGCTTGTAAGCCGTCCTGAGTCTTCGGAGAAGGGCGGGATATAAATGTAATAAAAAAATATAAATAAAATAAAATAAATATTCCTGTACTTTCTTTCATTTTTCATGGAGGCTCCTCTTGTAGTTTGAAACAAAATAATTTGGGTGACAGAACTGATCCTGATTTTAAACTAATAACCATTATTTTAATCCTCTTAAGAGGATTAAATTCAACCTCCAGGGATGAGTTTAAACATATGTGAGTGTCTGAAGCAGCGTGTATTGATCAATCAATTAAATATCATACATGAAATGCAATTTAATTATGGTCACATGGAGGATCAAAAATTGATTGAAAGAATTTTGTGAAATTATTTAAATCAGTTTCTCTAATTTAAAATATAATGCTGACACAGCATTTTTTTGGGGGGGAGCGGGAGGGAATGTGTGATTAATCTATGTCTATAAATCTGAGAGCATTCTATCCAAAATATTGTTATCAGTTAATTGGCATTCCTACTTCTGAAAAGTTTTAGCACTAAATTAACTTTGGTTGCTTGTGTTTAGCTAACTTTCTTTGTGAGCATCTTTTCATGTGAGCATAGAAATATTCAGACTGTAATAATATGCATGGAGACATGCAGTAATAGAAACACAAATTTTAATTGCAACAAATTTAATTTGTAAAAAAACTTAATGCAGCAAGTGTTTGGAATAGCATATATTAACAATCAAAAGTATGGTTTTAATTGAGTTATTAAAACTAATATTTCCCCCCACCCTCTTGGTAATTTTCAGCTGACTTGGTAGGATAATCCTATTCATAATTGCTTAGAAGTGAATCCTATTAAATTCAGTGGAGTTTCCTTCTAAGGAAGTAGATATTAGATTAACAGCTTTAAAATATCAAATCAGTTCATGTAGAAGGCCTGAAAATGCATGATTTAAGTTTCATTACCAGCTCATGTGATGGTTTTGAGTGTAAGCTGTGCAGTTCTTTGGTTTCAAAGGCTAAATGGTATTTCACAGTGTCTAAGGCATGGATCTTCCAACTTGGCCGCTTTAAGACTTATGGATTTCAACTCCCAGAATTCCCAAGCCAGCATCCCTGGTCTAAGGGGTGGCCACATGGTATCTTAACAGATCTGCATCTTTCCTGTAAATCATACATCTGTGCTTCCCTTCCCCACAGCTATAGTCATGTTGTTGGAAAAGATGTGTACCGCTTAAAGAGTTGCACTCAGATAATACAGGTAGTCCTCGACTTACGTCCATAATTGAGTTGCTAAGTGAAAAAAAATTTAAGTGAGTTTTGTCCCCATTCTACAACTTCTCTTGCCACAATTGTTAAATGAATCACTGCAGTTGTTAAACTGGTAACACGGTTGTTAAGTGAATCTGGCTTCCCCATTGACTTTGCCTGTGAGAAGGTTGCAAAAGGGGATCCCATGACCCTGGGGCACTGCCACCGTCGTAAATATGAGTCAGTTGTCATGCATCCGAATGTAAATCATGTGACCATGGGGGTGCTGCAACAGTCATAAATGTAAGTTAGGATGGGAAAGCCTGGGTACAAAACTGGAAAAATTGGGAAAAAAACGTGTTTTTTTTCCTCCATTTGTTTCCAAAAAGCTTTTGGGAAAAAAGGGAAAAAACCTCCCCCCCCCAAATTCTCCAGTTTTTCCCCCCAGGCCTTCCCATGTCTAATAAGTCATTTTTTTCAATACCGTTGCAACTTTGAACAGTCACTAAATGAACTATTGTAAGTTGAGGACTACCTGTACTTATATGTCCATTAGCACTCCAAAGAAATGTTTCCCCTTTGAATCTGGGGAAGGCAGCACAGCTTTAATTTTTATCAGTTTTAGGATGGTTTGTGTGCCGTCTCAGAATTCTTAGTCTTCTGGCTGAGAACAGAAGGGATTCTCTTGCATTCGAAGTTTCATTAAAGACAACTGAGCTCAGTTCCTCTAGGGCAGGGGTCCCCAACCCCCGGGCTGTGGAGCAGTACCGGGCCGTGGCATGCCAGCAACTGGTCTGCACAAACAAGCAAAGCCCCATCCGCGGGATGCAGGCAGCACACAAAACCACGTACCTTCCGGTCCGCGGAAAACCCTCTCTCCACGGAACCGGTCCCTGGTGCCCAAAAGGTTGGGGGCCACTGCTCTAGAGGAGGAAAGAATTACTAAAGTGCTCACTGGGTAACCATGGACCTTTCCTTTAAATCCTCCCTGACCAAATAAAAATACAGGTGGTCCTCAACTTAACAACCGCAACTGAGCCCAACATTTCTGTTGCTAAGCGAGACAGTTGTTAAGTGAATTTTGCCCCATTTTATAGCCTTTCTTGCCACAGTTGTTAAGTGAATCATTGCAGTTGTTAATCATTGCGGTTAATGATGGCAGTTGTTAATCATTGCGGTTGTTAAGTGAATGTGGCTTCTCCGTTGCCTTTGCTTGTCAGAAGGTCACACCTGATCACGTGACTCTGGGACACTGCAACAGTCAAATGTCATGTCAGTTGCCAAGTGTCCTGAATTTTGATCATGTGACCATGGGGATGCCGCAGTGGTTGTTAAGTGTGAAAAACAAGTCACTTTTTCAGTGCTGTTGTAACTTTGAATGTTCACTAAATAAACTGTTGTAAATTGGGGACTACCTGTATGCAGGTTTATGGAGCGTTATATGTGCCTCCTGATAATCTACCTTTGCTTCCACCTTGGGCGCTCAGTGAACATTATGAGAGACCAAGGACACTCATTTTAAAAATTATTCTCTTCTCTGTAGAATTATGGCCTTGAAACGGACAACATGAAGAACTTGATTCTTAAGTTACGAGCTGCATCCAACAATCTGCAAAACTACATTGGCACCCGGAGGAAGAGTTCAAACTATGATGGAAATAGCTCACGTAAACCTCCTAATGAATTCCTTACCTCCGTGGTAGAACTCATTGGTGCTGCTAAGGCTCTGCTGACATGGTTGGACAGGTAAGAGTCAGTATGCTGTTAAACTCAGCAAACAAGGAGGTAATTCATGTGTCTAGGGGTTGATATATTCTTGGCTTAGTAGTAAGATTTTTTTTTCCTTTTGCCCATCTTTTTGCCAAGGCAGATATTTAAGTGAGCCAACAGAAATATATTTTTTGTTTTTTTTTTAATCTCCCTTGGATTCCCTTTTTTAAAACACAGGTCACCTATAAGCGACCAAATTCCTTATTATGGTAACCAGGCTGGTTTACATTTTGCAATTTATTCTTAAACAGAAATATTCAGAAGGCAGCGTGATTGCGTGCAGTGGTGATTGTTCCCAGATGAGAAGATGCAGAATTGCAGCCTGGATTGCCTGTTTCCTCAGCGGGGCATGAAAGGAACCAAGTCAGAGGCCTAAAGAGAAATATGTTGGGAGAAATGTCTTTCTTTACTTTCTAGCTAATATTGTGGATTACAGTGTAGTGACAACTGCAGTGGAAGATGACAGTGAGAAGATCCTGCCACTCTGCCTTTAGATAGCACAGAACCTCTTGTGCTATCTTCCAGCTTGTGAGACTGGAAATGTAGAGGAGAGACATTCTGAGAGAGATTCCAGGATGTCCTTCAGTTAAACTTTCTTCCCAGACTTGGGTCATCTTTGTTGTTCCTTCCTTTCTACCTGTCTGTCTTCTTACGTACCTACCTACGTATCTAGAAGGCTGAAATGTTCTTATGCAAGCAGAGAAGTATGCTTGCATTTTTGTGATTGCAAGCAATATTCAAAGATTAGACTACAGTAAGACATAACCACTGTATGACATAACCAAGGACAGAAAAATTAACATTCAATAAACTTATTGGTGTGCAATATTTGGAGGCGAAGCAGACAATGCTAGTTCAGATCTGGCATCAAGTTACCTTGCTGTACCTTCTGGTAATCCCTTAGGAACTGCTTCTTTTCCTCAGCTTAAGCAGCAGCTTTGCAAGCTTAGGAAAATAGTTCAGTTTAAGAATATCCTTAACTCAAACTTTTCTGAAGCCCAAACTTTTATCAGCCCAGGAAAAGTTATATCTCCTTCAAGGAGCTGCAAAAACAGTACAGCATGGGCCCGGTGCTAATCCTTAGCACTTTGATTGCTTCAAATCCAAACTGCACACATCATTTTGTCCTTTCAAGAGCCTTCTGAAGCAATTTGTGCTGAGAGCAAAACGTCCTGCATCAGATCATTTGTTGAATTTCATAGATGAATGAAAAGTTGATCCTGGTCTCCCAAGTTGTAATCCATCACTTTAACTAGTGCAGAAGCAGGGGGCCTATTCAGTTTGTCACTTCACATAAAACTGCTGTTTGAGTACAAAAGGGCTTCAGGGAAATACCTTTAGCTTTGCATTTTGAAGTATGTTCTTTTTTCTGTGTATACACACACACACACCCCCACACCAGTGGGAAGTGGGAGGAAGTGTATACATTGTATATATACATGGAGCAAACCTCACACTCACTAGTACCGATGATGTTACATAGTTGGATAACTACTTATTTATTAAATGTATATGCTGCCCATCTCACCAATACAGTAACTCTGGGCAGCTTCCAAAATAGTAAAAATATAAATATGAAAGGAGATAAGATTAATAAGACTTAAATACAAACTAAAGCCAAGGGGACAGGCGGCATTCCTCCCTACAAGCAAACAACCAAACTCAGAGAGCACTAAGGCAAAGGTCCCCAACCTACGATCCGTGACCCACTGTCCGGCCATGGGCTACTGGCCATCGGGTGGCGGGACAGGCTGGCCAGGGCGCACACGTGTGAGTGCGCACACTCACCCCCACTGGCGCTAGAGATCGCAGAGCTGTTTGCGCTAGCAGTGGTGGTGGCTAGCGCCTGCACGCATGCACAAACAGGACTGCTAGCCCTGTGCAGGTGCGTGCGGCCCTGTTCACGTGCAGCCCTGTTCACATGTGCGCACAAATTTCCCACCTGCTCCCTTTCCTTCTGGGTCGCCAGCATGAAAAGGTTGGTGACCTCTGCACTAAGGACTCCATGTTTTTCTTTCTCTGGATTTCAGAGCAGCCATTTCTAGCAGGATGGCTGCTACATGAGAGCAGACTCCCCACCTTTAGTTTAGAGCAGGGGTGTCAAACTCAATTTCATTGAGGGCTGCATCAGCATTGCGGTTGCCCTCAGGTGGCCGGGTGGGTATGGCCAGGGTGGGTGTGGCCTACTGGGTGGGCGTGGCTAGAGTGCATATGGCCTACTGGGTGGGCGTGGCCAGCTCTACATCGTTCGCATCAAGGGTGCCTATGGGGGCCTGGGCAGGAGTGGGACAGATCTGAGGGTCTCTGGCAGGAGGAGGGTCTCTGGGCCAGGGCCAAGGCAGAGGGGGCCGTTCCCTCACTGTTTCCAGGATGGCTTCGCGGGCCGCATGAATCCACTTCACGGGCCGCATCCAGCCCCCGGGCCTTGTGTTTGACATGTCTGGTTTAGAGCGTTGGAAGCTTCCCGGTACAGTTGTTTTCCCTGGATTTATAAGGAGATAGATGCTTCCACAGGATGAAAGACAGCTCATATGCCATCTCTACCTCCCAGGCTGATTTTGTCTCTGCCTTGACCTCTCCTGCAGATACTGAGAGAATCAGGTGACTGGCTCTCTAAAAAAAGGGCTTTTGTTTTCCAACCCAATTCTATTTTAGAGTGAGATTAAATACAAATACTGTCCTTAAAAAATAACTTTGTATTTTAATGTAGGACCTTGCAGTTCAGTGGGCTGCTCATAAATTGCATAAATTGCTATCAGAATTGACTTTTCAAACCAAACGCACGCACAGTGGATGTTGGCGTTCATTAATTTGTATCCCTTGGTTTTGCTGCCAAGAGATAAGTGATGTTTTCGTCTCTTGCCTAGCCGAGTGTTCGTCTTTGTTTACTTTGTCCCACAGATCAGTCAGAATCATTTGTTCTTATGTGAAAATGTTGAGTGAGAGGCAATTGGTGGTGCTGTGGCAGTGAGAGCATTTTTAGCTGCTTTTAATGCATAATTTGGGAGCGAATAAAGTCTGGGGACAGGGTTAGAAAACCCTTCTCTTTGAGGGCTCCTTGCTGCTCTCTGAGCTTGGTTGTTTTCTTGCAGACGTTTCTTTACCCAAACGTAACATAATCAGTGCTGCACATCAGTGATGTTACCTAGTTTGGGCAATGAAATCTCTGCAAGAAAACAACCAAGGTCAGAGAGCACCAAGGACCCTTCATTTCAACCCTAGATGCAAATATTCTCCTTTATTGATAATTCCCTTTCTTTTGGCTTACAGCAGGGGTCTTCAAACTTGGCCCTTTGATGACTTGTGGACTTCGGCTCCCAGAATTCCTCAGCCAGCGTGACCGGCTGAGGAATTCTGGGAGTTGAAAGTCCACAAGTCATCAAAGGGCCAAGTTTGAAGACCCCAGCCTTAGAGCAATGTTTCTTACCCTTGTCAATTTGAAGATGTGTGGACTTCAACTGGGGAATTCTGGGAGTTGAAGTCCACACAGCTCATAATCGACAAGGTTGAGAAACACTGGCTTGGGTAAAGGAATGAAATACGCTGGATATATTGCTGGCAGGGAAGCACTTGTTAGAACATTAAGGATTCCTGCAAGATGGGGAGATTACTCACCTTGTAGATTCTCAATTATATTAGGCTCAAGGACTGTTGTTAGTGGAGGAAGGTTCATTGCACCATTAAGCCACCCAGCTGAGCTGATATTATATACCATTTCATGATACCCATGAAGTGACATAAAAAGAGCTTATAACCAAGTAAACAGACATGTACTACAAATAGCTACTGTTTTCTGCTGGATTCCCCTTTTCCCCAATGTTTCTGTCTGTTTCTTTTTTTTTCTTCCCTTGATCTATATTGGCTGCCTATTGCAAACATAGCCTCTCCTTTTTTCACTGAGTTGCAATGCCACAAGCTTTAATGCAGCCTCTTCAGAATCTTCGTTCTATCAAAGGTTGTTGTTGTTCAGTATGTGTCTTTTGCTGACTGGCAACACTTCTTTAGTTTCCCAGTTTAAACAAATGCTCCCACCTTTGAACCTGGAATCTATGAAAGTAAAATGTACTATACAAAGTTCCCCTTCATTAACAAGATGTTCAACATCAGGAAATTTTGTATGTAAATATGGACCAGAGAACAGAGAGGAATTTGGCTTGTGAAATGTGTCATTCCTTCCAAATATTATCCTGTCACTTGGGTTCACGTCATGATAATAGCTGTGTTTATGGTGGGCTACTTCCAATGAAAATCTTTTTTTATTCTTGTATTTCAGACTTAAGAATGTTGGTCTTTGATTTAATGGTGGTCAGATGTATTGATTTCCTAACGGGCTTTGGAGTAGCCTATATAAACTTAACTGTAGGCACATATAGAGAGGTCTGAAGTAAGATTTAAATAGGAAGAGGCTGTAATTCATTGGAAGATTGCAGTGGGAGATTACCTCAGATCAGAAAGCCATAATCAGTCAGAATGGACAGTACTGACTCAAGATGGATGCTGTGAGTAGACTTCTTCAACTTAGGCTGACCTAAGTTGACCTCATGGGCATTTCCATATAGATAGTAACATGGACATAGTTTGTCACTCTCTTCTGGATGTTTTTTTTTTATGGGGGAGATGGAGGTTGTATTTCAGTTCCTTTCCAATGTAAACTTTAAGCCTGGGATGTCTTTGTAGTCTCTTATCCAGCTGTTATCCAGAATTTTAATTTTAATTTTAACTGGGGTTTTATTTGTTCAGGGACGGATATAATTTTTTAATCGTTTTTAACTTTTGTATTTTTTGTTTTAATTACCCTGCAAACCGCCCTGAGTCCTTCGGGAAAGGGCGGTATATAAATATAATAAAATAAATAAATAAAATAAACAAACTCCATTATTGCTTAGCTTCCCACCTCAGACAGATACCATCCATGTGAATCTTATGTTTGTAAAAAAGCTATTCCTTATTCAGCTCCTTGGGTCAAGGATGATGGAGAGATCTTTTCTCGGTCAGAGGTTTCTTCTTAAAACACCCTGTTACAGACTGTGGTTATAACCTGTTCTAACCAGGGTGAGAAAATACCTTTCTTTTCCCCTGGGTGGCATTGATACTTTCTTGGTATTAGGTGTTAAGTTGGTTACTTTTAAAAATAACTGTTAATCTGAACTGAAGTTTAGTTTAACAAGCTTAGCTTTTAGATAATAATTAACATTCCTAGAACAATTGCTTTTACTTTTGTTTTTCTCTATTCATCTATGTAAACTCCCTGTTATGCCTCATAAATTTTGATCAGTGTTTCACAGATCTGTATATTGTATTACTAGGAGTAGCTGCCTTCCTTTTCACCACACATAATACAGGTAGTAACCATTCGCTTAGTGACCATTTGAAGTTACAATAGCATTGAAAAAAGTTGACTAATGATCGTTTTTCACACTTACAACCATTGCAGCATCCTTATAGTCATGTGATCAAAATTCAGATGCAACTGGTTCATATTTATGATGGTTGCAGTGTTCAGGGGTCATGTGATCACATTTTGCGACCTTCTGACCAGCAAACCAGATTCATTTAACAACCCGGTTACTAACTTAACAACTGATTATGAACTATTGTAAATAGCCGTGAAAAGTGATATGATCACCCTGCATAAATCAATTCATGATAATCAACACGTAGTAGCACTGTCATACAAACTAAGCTTCTAGTAATGACTGTTGTTGTGTGGCCTCTTCTTTCTTTAAAGGTACATTATTTTTTTTACCACAGGACTCCATTTACTGGGATAGCTGACTTTTCTGTGACAAAGAATAAAGTCATTCAGCTGTGCTTAGATCTTACCACCACTGTTCAGAAGGTCAGTTAAGAGAGTGTGCATGTCCTCTTTCTCTGCTGTTACTCTTTCTAAATTTCCCAAAGGAAGGCAAAACAGTAGAGGTATAGAAATAATTGCAATATAAATTTATAAGCAGCTTAGTGATACATGTGAGTTTTGGATTTGTATGATCAGATCAAGCAGCTTTGGTTCAAACTGTTCCCTGGTTTTGTTGTTGTGTTCTCCCAAAGCTAATACTATTATTTTAACAATGATTTTTTTTAGTAACTAGTTACTTAGGAATTTATAAGTTCATTATTAGATTTTTAATTCTAACAGACTATGTTGTTTCTCTATGTTCTATATATGTGGGTATATGCAAAAAAAATTCTTCTTTTGTCATATTTATGTAGTCTATATTGAAGGTGGTGACCCTTTGAGAGCTGTATGCAATGAAATTTCATTTTAATGTATGCCGATTAGTATACATTTAAAGTGATAATAGTTATTCTATTCTATTCTATTCTATTCTATTCTATTCTATTCTATTCTATTCTATTCTATTCTATTCTATTCTATTCTATTCTATTCTATTCTATTCTATTCTATTCTCAGCAGCCATTATTTGTTAGTAGCCCTCCACTTCTAGAGCTTATAAAAACATAAGGGCTTAACACATATTATAATTTTCTCCAGATTTTTACTTCTTAATTTTTTTAAAAAAGGCCAGAATGGTAGGAGGCATGTCGTAAAACAAGGCAGTTTCAGTCCTGAGTAATTAACACATAGCAGTTTATGCTCATTTTTCCTAGTAGCAACTTGTAGTTGTGGGGTCTATAAAACCAGAAGAGATATAAAACAACAATACCTAGAAGGCAGCAAGAAGTGGAATACAACCTTTCCTTGACTTACAACCATTGACTTACAACCATTCCCTCAGTGACCATTTAAAGTTAGAACAGCACTGAAAAAAGTGACATGATGTTTTTCACACTTATAACCATTGCAGCATCCTCATGGTCGTGTGATCAAAATTTGGATGTTTTGCAACTGACATTGAATTTATGACAGCTGCAGTGTTCCAGAGTCATGTGATCCCCTTTTGCAAGCAAAGTCAGTGGGGAAGGCAGATTTATTTAACAACTGTGTTACTAACTTAACAACTGCACGATTCACTTAAAATTGTAGCAGGAGAGGCCATAAAATGGAGTAAACTCATTTAACAATGTTATTGTTTAGCAACAGAAAGTGTTGTCGAGGACTACCTGTATATTGATCCAAAAAGAAAGGCAGAACGAAATAAGAGATGCACTCAAATGTAGAAACAATTTAGAGTCAGACTTAACATGACAGCCAAAAATAAATATTTTAACTCATGGCTGGGTTTAAAACCTGTCTCTGGATGTATAAGGCTTATGGGCAGCAGTAGCTTTGCTCTATTTAGTGGCTGGTAACGTTTATTTTTTCCCCAGCCATCGCTGTCTATATTTTCACTTTCTACAGCAGACACACAGGATTAAAAAAAACTATGCTCTAAATATAGGTAAGAGTATAGCTATTCTCAGCTGAAGCCATCTTTCCAGAACTGCATACTTTAGGGCAGGGGTGTCAAACTCAATTTCATTGAGGGCCGCAT
Source organism: Vipera ursinii (assembly GCF_947247035.1). Lineage (NCBI taxonomy): Eukaryota > Metazoa > Chordata > Lepidosauria > Squamata > Viperidae > Vipera > Vipera ursinii. The sequence continues at coordinate 275,172,291 of NC_139512.1, read as the reverse complement.
CAGCATTGCGGTTGCCCTCAGGGGGCCGGGTGGGTGTGGCCTGGGTGGGCGTGGCCTACTGGGTGGGCGTGGCCAAAGTCCGTATGGCCTACTGGGTGGGCGTGGCCAGCTCTACATCGTTCGCATCAAGGGTGCCTATGGGGGCCTGGGTAGGAGTGGGACAGATCTGAGGGTCTCTGGCAGGAGGAGGGTCTCTGGGCCAGGGCCAAGGCAGTGGGGGCCGTTCCCTCACTGTTTCCAGGATGGCTTCGCGGGCCGCATGAAACCACTTCGCGGGCCGGATCTGGCCCCCGGGCCTTGTGTTTGACATGTCTGCTTTAGGGTCTTTTCCCAGTAATGACATCGTCATTTCTTCTTCTTGCTTGGATCAAGATAAATTAGTTTGACTTCTAATCAATTGAGGTGACTGCTGACAGAGTGCCATCCAGGTGAGATTTTTGCCAGTGGAATAAGAAATAAAGACTATTTTTATCTCTTTACCCCCCCTCCCCCCAATCTGCTGTCAGAATATTATGTGTGCAGTAGGGGAAAGGAAAATAGCCCCCCACCCCACGCCCAAATCCACTTTCCTCTTCCAGTGACAGAAATCTCTGATGATTCAACAAGTCTTACCTCTTGGGGCGCAACACTTAGTTGGATGCTACCTTAAAGTCTTGTGCTTGCTACCACATACATCTACTTTGCCATTCTGGTTCAGACCATTCCTTAAAAGGAGAAGAAAGTGTAAACTTCTCCTTCTAACTCTTCATTGCTCCTGTGGAATAAATGATGCTTTGCTTACTTTCACACTGCTGGATGTTGTCCTTTCAGCCTTTCAGTGTCTTTGCAGGTAATATTTGCAAAGCCGAACACTTTTCTATGAGCATACATTGTGAATCACATTTTTGTAGCTACAGATGAAGACAATTGAAGCACTGCTGGATGGATGGGATGCAGAAAACTTTAGTTGGAAATCTACATAACTAATAGATGACCTTCCTACCCCTTGCTTGCTTCCCATTACTTCCCCGTGTCCTTCAACTAGCAAATCTTGCCTGATCAGCCATCAGATCTTCTCAATCTAGTGGGATTTGGCAATGAATCACTGAAGCTGCTTCCCATCATTTTTAAGCAGGAGGATGATTTGCACACACAAGAGGCTTTTATTTGGATGCCAATCATTGTTTTTTACATTAAGGTTTTTTTTACATTGTGTGTTCAGAAGATGGACAGGCTTTATTGTAGTTGTAGGGCACATACCTTGCGTGTCATATTGAGTGCCTTGTTCAGTTGTCATGATCGTTCCTTAGCGTCTCTGGATAGAATTGAGAAATACTTGCTTTTGAAACCCTGGAATGTTACCTAGTTTGGGTAATGGAACGTCTGCAAGAAAACAACCAAGTTCAAAGACCACCAAGGACCCTCATTTCAGCCCTGAGCTGCAGGTATTCTCCTTTATTGATGCTTCCCTTTGACTTACAGCAGTGTTTCTCACCCGTGTCAATTTGAAGATGTGTGGACTTCAACTTCCAGCATGCTGTCTGTCTGAGGAATTCTGGGAGTTGAAGTCCACACATCTTAAAATCAACAAGGTTGATTTTAAGCTGTCAGTCTATTGAGGAACTAATAGTTTAACTTTATGTTTCTTTAACCAACTATTTTATGTGAGAAAAAGCTTTGTTAAAAGGCTTATAAAAACACTTCGAAACCAATAATTAAGATACTTGCTGAGGCTTCTGCAGAGAATTAGATTTTCGGATCATTGTAAAAAAAAAAAAAAGCTTTTGCATTGCCCTCTATGCTCCAGAAATATTTTACTGACTGTACAAGTCAATCAAATCAAAATTACAGTTTGATGCTATATAAGGATCTTCCAGTAATAGAATACGTTCTTTTCTTTTTAAAGGACTGCCTTGTAGCTGAAATGGAAGATAAAGTTCTCAATGTTGTAAGTATAAATGTTTATGTTTAACTCATTTTTTGAATTCCTTTCTGTTAAGGACTTTTTTTTTATGATTGAAAGCAGCTTTACTTATTATGAAGCCCAATAGGAACAGCAGGCATCTATGGCTCCTTATTGCATAGTTTCCAGGCTTATCTAATCGCCTAAAATGAGAAAGTCCAAACTATTTTTGGATGATCCAAAAGCCCTGTTTTGATACGTAGCTTGCCTAGTTGAAGGCTAAAAATGGGACAAAGCAGAGGGTACATTCAAGCATTCCCCTACATGCTTTTTTTTGCTGATGATTCAGTTTGGTTTTCATCTGTTCCGAAATGCAAATACAAGTCTGGATTCCAGCTCAGCTGATGGCATCTTTTTTTGTTTCCCAAAGAAATGCATATAGATTCCTATCCTGTCATTTGAAAGACTCATGACTAACTGCACCAAGGTTGAATATGAAGGATATTGGCCCATCGGATAGGGAGTTTGCGTTTATATTCCTTTTCTGTGCGAGTAGAGAAATTTCAGGTCAGGAAATGGAAAACAATGGAGGCTGCTTGTAATCTGACCCACAGAGCAAGCAAATGAAAGATGCTTGTCGGCTTGCATTGTTTCTGCTCTTCCTTCAATCTGCTCGACCCTGCTGAGTTTCAGCAGAGCTGTCAAACCTGGCTTTTTAATAAAACCATGGATGTGCTGTAAGTTGGGAACCACCAGCCTGGGTTGTGTTTGGATGCTTATTGTTCTTTCGGTAGCCATAGTTGTCTTTGTAATTGTTTCTCTTGCTGTGGCTCTTTGGTCAAATGGCTTTATTGTTTTAAACTTCTTACTGAAATAAGGGAATATTAGCCATTCAGAGTCTCTCTGGACTGCAGTGGCATATAAATCTCAATGAATAGTATCATTAATATAGGTGGAGTAGAATTCTGGTTTGTTTTTTTAATCACTGCCTTGCATACAATTGCTAGTGCAAAGGGTTACTTTGATATGGTGTGGACACTCTGTTTTGGGGTCTCCAATAGAAGTATGAGGTGAACAGTTTTGCTTCAGAGCAGAGCTCACAGTTCTGGAGATAGTTTTTTTTAACGGGAATACACGACAGTACATTACAACAGTAGAAAAATGCTCTTTTGAATCAGAATTGATTTGAAAGGAGAATTTTCCAAATACGTTTGAGACAGTCTTGTGACTGGAATAGGGATGCAGTGACCTGCATTCAATATTTTGTAATGGTTAAATCATTGCTTCCTCCTTTTGACATGAATCAGGCTGTGTACTTTGATAAGACCTTCCGCCTGCCAGATAGATGGTGAGGAATTCACAGTATCTAAAAATACACCTCCATTCAAAACAGAACAATTGTTGATTACCCTCCGTAAAAAAATCCATACGCCCTTCTATTTATGCATTATGGTTCTTTCAATACTCTTACTTTTTATAGTAATATTGTTTGGTGTGTGTGCGTGTGTGTAAATGTAATTGCTTTCAACAACTGTGTTCTAACAACATGAGAAGCTTATAGCTTACAAAGCATGTCCATCCAACTCACTGGCTCCTTTTCACTGCCCCATATCCCTTTCTGGTCTAGTAGCCATGATTGTTTAATTAGTGTCAGAGTGTATGTTGGGTTGGAGCTTTAGATGTATTTCTAACACTCTTCCTGTATCAGTGGTAACATTCCCCACCAGGGAGATGCTGTGATGGGTTATGGCAGGGGTAGGCAACCTTGGCTCTTTTATGACTCGTGGACTTCAACTCCCAGTATTCCTGAGCCAGCATGGCTGGCTCAGGAATACTGAGAGTTGAAGTCCACGAGTCATAAAAGAGCCAAGGTTGCCTACCTCTGGGTTATGGCATTGGGACAATTCTCCCAAATAGTAGGTAAGTCAAGCTTATTAGTCAGATTCAAACAACATTTGTGTATACTGTTCCTGGCTTTTGCAATATGAGATGCCAGAAGTGAATATTACTTGAGGCTGTAATTGTTTGTACTAGATATAAGACACAGATAAATGCCGTTCCTCTAATAAATTATGGAGGTGGAACTTGCAGCAATACAGTGTTAGATTTGAAATTACATGTACATATTGGTGAATAAGAATTAAAAACTGGGTACTGATAGTAAGGAGAAGTTGGAAATACAAGGCTGGATAAGTATTAGATAAGTCTTGGAGAATTTCAGTTGATTGATGATTGGGAATAATAGATTATGCTGACTGACAGTGGAGACCTGCATGTAAGGTGATTGCTATAGTGGGCTGTAAATAAAAGGAGTATCTTTTCTTTAACTTTTGGGATGTTTGTATTTCTAAATTGACATCAACAGAACTCGGAACTTATTCCTCTTCTTGGTTATTCCTTGATTTTCTGAAATAATGTTTTACTAGGATCTTTAAAGTTTGTTTTTTTTACTTTGTGGTTACAATATTCCTTTTATGACTGGCAATATTTAATTTTTCAATTTTCAAATGATTTGTCCATAAACTTTCCTTTTATTTACAGCCAGTCAGAATCGAACTGCAGGCAGTAGGCAGAGTTAGCCTGCAATACTGCATTCTAACCACTGTGCCACCACCATGACTGTTTTTCCTTGTTTCTTGATAGGAAGAAAATTCTCCTTAGAACCTTCAACCGAGCATTCTATGACTGTTAATATTCTCTCTCATCTTAGTTTGGGAGAACTTTTTAGTTCAGAAGGAAAGACTTGTGTCTAGAGGAAAGAATAATATATTAATAGCTTAGCCATTCAATATATGTACAGAGTGGGGAAGGGAAGGGATTTTCTTTGTGATCTTGATCTGTGATTGTACATTTTTTTTAAAAAAATATTGTAAACTATGTGTTTGATGGAAGAAGTTTGACTTTTTCCCCCCATTTCATGCTGTACATATCCATCTGAAGTGAAGTAAATAGCAATTGAGAAGCAGAGATCACAATAGCAACATTCTACAATGGGAAGACTTTGTTCTCTAGTGTCTTTCTAAATCAGCTTCTCTCTAACCAGGTTCAGTTTGCTCTAATTTTGATTCCCACCCCCACCACCATATTGTTAAGTTTGCATCTCTGAGCCAAAAGTTTGGGATTCCAAACAAGGCAATAAAATGTTCTTTTCATTTGAAATATGCATCCATATTTGGGAATCCAAGACAACTTATCATCTCATTATTTTTGAAATAAGTAAATACAATAAATGTTAAAACCTAAATATTAACATTGCCAACTCAAACAAAAATACTTTTAATTTTTTTAAAATTCTATTTAAATGCGTATTAAATGCTTAATATTGGATTTTCTTCACTTATTTTAGGAAATAGATCCTACAATCGAATAATCACTAAGATAATTAGACTGATATTTTTTCTCTAGATTTGATGCCTAGGTGATAAAATCAGAGCATATTTTTTTGGTTAATGTTGGTGACCAAATTTTTGGAAAATGTTCTCCTCTAACTTGATTTTCTCCCTATCTGATGAGATTGCAAATCCAGTAATTCCTAGCTGTTGTTCCTGCTGATTGGAAATTCCTAGTACATCTGGTGGGCATCGGGAAGGGAAAGCTGACTTAAATACAGGAGAGGAGAATCTCCTGATTAATTCAGGGTTTTCAGGTTAATTGGGCTCAGCCTACTGTATATATTATCATTTGACCCAGAGGATTTTCTTCTCCTCTTGTAAGGGGGGAAGCCTTTAATATTTTTTATTGTATTCCAGGCTTGTGCATTTTGGATTGTTTCTGTCCAAAATTACAAAAGGCTTGAATTATGTCTATAGAATTTTTAGTTTGAAATAAAGTTCTTGCAGGTGGCGCAGTGGTTAGAATGCAGTACTGCAGGCTACTTCTGCTGACTGCTGGCTGCTAGCAGTTCAGCAGTTTGATTCTGACCAGGTCAAGGTTGCTGATTCTGTAAACTGCTTAGAGAAGGCTGTAAAGCACTGTAAAGCGGTATATAAATCTAAGTGCTATTACTATTGCTTTCTTACCCAGTGAAAGTTAACTCAGAGCAGCTACTGTATCTTATGATTGTGGAATTGGCACGAAAGCAGCAATTCTTAATTTAGGTGTTTTTTTCTTTGTCGGAGGGGCTGTGCATGAGACCCCCACCCCACCTCCCGAAATAATGTGTAAAACATGTTCTTATTCTTTTCTAGTCGAAGGTTTTGAATGGAATCTGTGATAAGACAATCAGGACAACAACTGATCCAGTGATGAGTCAGGGTGCCTGTCTCGAAGAAGTTCACTTAAACAATATCAAACCTGGGGAAGGCTTGGTAAGAATTTTTCCTTTTCCGTACATTTCTAAATTGCTCCCAGCTACTACTTCAAAGTTTATTTAAAGTAACAAAGTCTAATTTATTTTCCCCAAGCAGAAAGAGAAAAAGAAAGTCAAGATGGAGGCTATAATTGAATTCCTGCCCATTTTTATATGCATTTTGTCCACAACATGTATGCACATATGAAAAGGTGTGGACCACCATCTTGACATTTCTCTCTCTCTCTCTCTCTCTCTGTCTCTCTCTCTTTCTCTCTCTCTCTCTCTCTCTCTCTCTCTCTCACACACACACACACACACACACACACACACACACAGAGAGAGAGAGAGAGAGAGAGAGAGAGAGAGAGAGAGAGAGAGAGAGAGAGAGAGAGAGAGAGAGACCCATGGACGTTCCTGTTTATTATGGTATTTAGACTGAGCTGAGAGAGAGAGCAAGCATCCTCTTAATTAGTTTTAACAATTAGTTTATATTGCAATCTGAAATATAAAAGCTTTAATTCTTTATCTCCAGAACTAAAAAATTTTCCAGTAGGGAATTCCCACATGAAATATTCTACTAGGTATATACAAAGGAACAGAGAAACATTTTAAAAAAGAGTTCTCTGTATTGGCCCTGAAATGTCATTATGGAGTCCCATCAAGATTTGCCATTGTTAAAAATTGAATATAAAGAGAGGATTGTTACTAATATTAAAGACTAATTATGTTAAAATTGATTCTTTGTAGAGGAACATTTGAAATATTACAAACCTTTGGGTGGGTCTGTATTCTAGCTTAGAAAAACATCTTCAAAAGCTGAATTTGACAACCAGCATTTATTATCCATGTGTTTTGAAGAGTTTTCTAGGCTGTATTCAGACAAAAGCTTTTCAGCCATTCCCACAAGACACATGCTTATTTTGTGACCCTCATTTAAATAATGAGATTCTCCTTAAGTGTACTTATTTTATTTATTCATCACATACGCTTATATGCTGCTTCAGCTATATGATTCAAAGTGACTTTGAGCATAACAAACAATGCATATAGTGTGTTATGATAAATCAAAATGTATCAACTTTTATATGCAGATAAATAATTTTATGCTTATTTATTCATTCAATTACCTAAGGCCACCCGATTCCAATTAGTAATAACAAAAGTAGAAGTAAGTACTGCCAGCACAGATTCAATAAAAAATACCATCCTAACATAACATGAGGGACTCTGAGGAAGATGGGTGATTCAGAAATGTGAAAAATAGATAGATAAAACATCAAGCAACCTTAACTAAACAAAGGTTCTGCTTTATTCTCCTAAGAAATGAATTGACTTGAGATTACTTTTCCTTCTTGATTGATTTGGAAGGTCTTGGTGTTAAGTGGTTTTTGTTTAGATTCTCACCTCCATAGGTGAGGATTTTTTCTTCTTTTTTTCTCTCCTCCAAAAGGAGACTATACTCCATTTACACAATTTAACAAGGCTGGTTTGGTCAGGCTCTAGCATGGTATTATATCAGCCATGCTGTTCCTCATAAATAATTGTCTTAAAACATTTGAGGTATAACTGTGGATGAGCTGTAATTGTTGTTGTTAGCTGCGAAGTCGTGTCCGACCCATCGCGACCCCATGGACGACATTCCTCCAGGCCTTCCTGTCCTCTACCATCTTCTGGAGTCCATTTAAGCTCACGCCTACTGCTTCAGTGACTCCATCCAGCCACCTCATTCTCTGTCATCCCCTTCTTCTCTTGCCTTCAGTCTTTCCCAGCATTAGGCTCTTCTCCAGTGAGTCCTTCCTTCTCATTAGGTGGCCAAAGTATTTGAGTTTCAACTTCAGGATCTGGCCTTCTAAAGAGCAGTCAGGGTTGATCTCCTGTAGAACTGACCAGTTTGATCACCTTGCAGTCCAAGGGACTCGCAGGTGTCTTCTCCAGCACCATAGTTCAAAGGCCTCAATTCTTTGGCGCTCAGCCTTTCTTATGGTCCAACTTTCACAGCCATACATTGCAACTGGGAAGACCATAGCCTTGACTATACACACTTTTGTTGACTTCACTTTCTGCCATTAGAGTGGTATCATCTGCATATCTTAGGTTGTTGATATTTCTCTTGGCAATCTTAATTCCAACTTTTGATTCATCCAGCCCTGCCTTTCTCATGATGTGCTCTGCATATAAGTTAGATAGGCAGGGTGACAGTATACAGCCTTGCCGGACTCCTTTCCCAATTTTGAACCAATCAGTGGTTCCGTGTCCAGTTCTCACTGTTGCTTCTTGACCCGCAAATAGGTTTCTCAAGAGATAAATAAGATGGTCAGGTACTCCCATCTCTTTAAGAACTTGCCACAGTTTGTTGTGATCCACACAATCAAAGGCTTTAGCATAGTCAGTGAAGCAGAAATAGATGTTTTTCTGGAACTCCCTAGCTTTCATGATCCAGCGTATGTTGGCAATTTGATCTCTAGTTCCTCTGCCTCTTCGAAATCCTGCCTGTACTTCTGGTAGTTCTCGATCCACATACTGCTAGAGTCTAGCTTGTAGGATTTTAAGCATATCTTTACTAGCATGTGAAATGAGTGCAATGGTGCGATAGTTTGAACATTCTTTGGCACTGCCTTTCTTTGGAATTGGAATGTAAACTGATCTTGTCCAATCCTGTGGCCCCTGTTGAGTTTTCCAAATTTGCTGGCAAATTGTAATTTGCTGTAATTATTCTTATGCTTATTTTATCTTTCTTTTCCTTAATTTAGGGAATGTACATAAAATCTACTTATGACGGTTTACATGTTGTTACTGGGACAACAGAAAATGTAAGTATTCTTAATCTGTTCATCAAAGGGAAATTATTACTAGCTATTTGTGATAAAGTTGAACCCAAGCCAGACCTGTTTTTTTAAATATGGTAGTTTTATTAAACATTATAATTAAAAAGATAAGAACTAACAGAAGCTAGAAAAGGAAAAATTGAAAGTGCAGAAAAGAAAATAAAGAATAGAAAAGAAACAAAAATTAGGAATATATAAAATACTTTCTTCTTCATAACTCATATAGACTATGTTAGTAACTTATTTAATAACTTATTTATTTAGTACGTTATCACCTTCTCTTTTCCCCATATTCCATTTCTTTATACACAAATCTTTAAAGCCTTGGCATGCAGCCCTGGTCAGTAAAAGTCCATTAAGGATTACCAGAGACAACGGCATGTCTATTTTAATCTTGATCAAATAAACCAACTTTATATTTCTTCCTTTTACTTTTAACAGTCTTGATATTTTTATATTCCTTCCCTTTATTTTTAACAATTTTGATCCTTAATTCCCTCAAAAATGTCCTAGAACTTGATTTGTTTTCATTTTTTTCCTTGTCATATCTTAAGAAATTTTTTTTCAAAACTGTAACATGTCTCTTTTGTAAATCCAGTATACTGTAAGAAAGTTATCCAGGTCATTCTTTTAGTTTGTTAAGACATCAGCCAGTTTCATTTGTATATCCAGTGTAGTATTTTGTTACATCATTTCCATAGCCCGTAATCTTTTTAAAACCCACTTTCAAGTCAATCTCAATCTTATCCTTTAAAATATGTTTCTCTTCCATATCATCTTCCAAATGCAGTTCTTAAATTTGTTTTTGTGGGAAACTCAATTGATATAGTAAATCTTGCCACTCTGAAGGTTGCTAAAATCTGAAAAGCAATGTCCAGAAATGATTAAGAAAGGAAATATGTGAGCCTTATGTCTGTAAAGGTGCCAAATCACAATTTGGACAAAAATTGGGATCCCTCATCTCCTAGAGATCTTGTGGTCTCTTTTCAAGAGAGTAACGGTCTGGACAATTCTAGGTTATCTCCTAGTCTGGAGAAGAATCCTGAAGAACTGGTCCATTTTCCAGATCTTCATTCCATTGTGGTCATCAGCTCTGCTGTTTTCAGTTTGCCATTTCTCCCCCCACACACACACACCAAATGGCAAAAATGTGACAGAAAGCAAATTTTTAACTTGTTATATTTTCATTTATTTTGCTCTCGTAATCGTATCATTGCCTTATTGCTGACAGTGATAATTTATGCTAAATTATCATGTGCCTGTCTGACTCTCTCTGTTCTATATCCACCTTTTGGTTCAGTTCAGTTTGTATGCAAATCAGTAAAAGTGTTTCTAAACGCTACTTGGGGTTGTACTAACTGGAATTCCCAGAACTGTTGTTGAGCAAAAGGCTTAGACTGTAAATGCAGGCTCAGCAAAGACGTGTTTATGTAGTGCACTGTCTTCCTTCTGAAAACACCAGCAGGATATTTAGACTGGGTATAGAAGATTCCATATACTTCCTGGGAATCAAAGAGAGAGTTCTTAAATGCATAGTGCCTCCAGAATTGAAAAGGAGAAGCCATGGAGATATATGTAATGACTGGGAAAACTAATTATGAGCTCCACTTTCATTTTTGCCTACAGTAGAACAGGAAGATAAGTGACTCTCTTCTATACACTGTCCTGTCCCATTGACCTGCAGATATAGAATTGGATTACAATTCCCATTCTCCCCGGCCAGTGTGGCCATTGGTCATTTGAGAATATTGTTTTGCCTTCTATCCCAAACATTGAAGCAATGCAAATGTTCAGATCTTTTCCTTACCGTGCCAAACTGGCGCTTCAGATTTACTGTTGTTATGTTTTCTGTTTGAAGGTCCCCAGTGCTAGGAACCTTAGCTGGCATTCACAAGCATGTGACCTTCTTTTCTTGGGGTTTCCAGATCTCTGCTGAGGAATCATGTTGCTAAGATAAGCGTCCTTTCCCTTCTTTGTAGCAGTATAATGACAGTGTCTTGCCTCTGGTGGCTTCCTGTCATTTGGTATCTGTCCAGCTGCATCTCTGACAGAGCAGCTCTTGATGCCATGGAGAGATGTGTCCGATTCCTGTCAGGTGACAGGATTTCCAACTTGTTTTTAATGACTTTTGATTTCCTGCTTTTGGTGGGAATGTTTTGACCCAAACAAAACTTTCCAGTCACTTTCCAAATGCTGGTGATGGAAGCTGAGTCTGGGCTTTCCTCCCCTCTTTTGTTTATTAACAAATAAATTCTCAGTTCAGAAAGAGTTGTGTTTTGGATACGCAATGTCTACAGTTGTCTGTTCAGAGAGAGAGATTGGCTAGGTCCCTCAAAGGAATGTTGTTACTAAGAAGAGGAAGTTATCTTGGAGTCTGTATGTTTCCCAACGTCTCTCCTCTCTTTCGCCAGAGCTTCCATTTATGAAAATGCAACAAGTATAGCTTTCCCTCTTGATGCTGATGTGTAACATAGGAATGCCTTAGATCAGTCAGATGACAGTGAGGATTTCTTTCCTAGTAAGATTTTCCATCTCAGGTAGCCCCCAAGGGGATTGTCTTGTCCTGCATTGCACCTGATAAGGGAACAAGGGAAATGAGCCATTTGTTTCAGCTGATTTGAGTCACACAGGTCAACTCAGGACCATTTTTCTTTCTCTGTGATGTGAACTGTCAGAGAATCCACTGGAACAGATTTAAAGCTGCAGAGCCATTTTGAACAAAGGCTGCAACACTGCTTTCCTTGTACTGTAGAACTGAGCAAAATTCTCCGAATTGTCCTACTATATGTTTGCCATCCCAGCAGAACTTTCTCCTCTTCACCCCACATCCTGATGGGAGTCTCTCTGCAGCAGACTTTAAAGGCACCTAAAGGAGTTCTGGAATGATTTTCCTCCTGTTTCTTCGGCAAAAATATTTTCCATCAACAGGAGATGTTGAATGATTCGAAAGCTGCCTGCTAATAGATAATCAAACAATTCATCTCTCTTCCTAGGAGATCTGAGCTATACAAGTTTTTAACAGTTCTCTCTTTCAAGTTGTCGGGAATTGAGACAAGTGACTTCATTCACTCTGTTAGAGCGGCCTAATTAAATTTCAGGTGTCTTATTAGAGAAGTAGAAAAGAAATCTGCAGACTGAAATGACCTTTCACCTCTTTTTCCCTGCTCAATTGCTAGCCTTTGACTCAGTGTAAGAAAAGTCCTTTTTTTGCTTTTTAACAATTGACTAGTTATATTTAATGACTAGTTGTAGGGACCTGCCTTTGGAGGAGGCAGCTGTGGCTCATGCAGAAACACTGCATTTATACAGCTTTTCTGCCAAGGGTGTACCATTTGAAAAATTTTAAATTGGAAATTATTATTTGTTTTGTTTTGTATTTATACTATATAGTCTCCTGCTGATCGGTCTCAGAAAATCCATGCTGGTGACGAAGTGATTCAGGTGAACCGGCAGACAGTGGTAAGTCAACAAACACTGCAAAAGAGGTTCAGAAGACACCACTTAGAATCAAAATTTAGCCTGATTTACTAATAATTATTTCTGTTGCATTCCTTTCTTTTTATTCTGAACCGTTCCTTATACCTTAATGCATTTAATAGCAAAATCATCTGTTAAAGGAATGTCACAAATTACTGTGGTTAAAGAAAAACACAGATAATTGATACTTATAAAAAAATTACAAACATTTAGAGGAATAATATTCATCTTGAATGTGGGCTGCTGAAAACATTCATGGATTATTATTTTGTGAATCTATCCCAGTGAAATCTGTAGGATCATTATGCATGGAATATTGTAAATGTTCATAAATTCAGCTTCTGACATCTTTACAATTACAAATCATTACAATTATGATGAATAGTTGGTCGTAAACTTTATAAATAAACATATTACTATTTAAGAGAATTAGCATTTTATTATGGGAAATATTTCCACTTCAAAGAAAGGATTCTTAGTCATCCATTTACAAATTTTCTCTGCCTTATGTGATTTTGTGCTTCTGCCCTGATTGTAAGCAAGAGATGTTGCTTGCTAGCCTACAACGTTTTGAGCAATATAGTCAAGCAGCACAAAACTAAACATTATATTCTTGGCCATTTAAGCAAACGGTGCTTTGCGCCTTTCCATTGTAATCAAGGACGCACAGAGGACTTTGGAGGAACAGGAATTTGGGTGGCATATTTCCATTTTGAAATTGTATTCAGGTTTAATTGCCTTCATTATCCCCATCGTTATTCCTCCTTTGCCCCAGGATAGGAGGAATTGTTCCCTGTTTATTATTTGCATTCCCTAGCCTAACAGTAATCATAGTCTCTGCCAAAAAAAGAAAAAATGGAGATGATATGGTTGGGGGTTAAAAAAGACAAAATTAAAATCTACTTTTTCTTGTAAAGGGTAGTTTTTTTGCTTCTTGAAATGTCCGAATGGCTTGAAAGTTTATAGAACTATTGGAAGTGGCCTGTTAAGAGCAAAAGACTTATTATGTTGAGAAAAACTGGAGAATGCTCATTGGTGTAACGCTTCATCTTCTACAGGAATTAATCGTGTCTACCTACTTGGGGTAATATATTATATAGACTGAATATTATTTATTCCATAATGGTTCTTCCTCTAAAGCCATTCAACATGTGACATCCAAGAGGTTTACAGAGATAATATAGCTAAGACTAGTGATATCCTATTTGTCCATAATCTCAAAGGAGAAGACTGTATCCATTGAAAGTTTGCACTTACACTGTTGAAAGCATGCCAAGAAAAACCATAGCTATGGGAAACATTTTGATTTTCTTCTGATACCCTTATTTTAAATTCATTTCTTAAATTAGATTTAATTAAAAGATTTATATGTTATGTGTTTTAAAAGGTGGGATGGCAGTTGAAGAATCTTGTCAGGAAGCTTCGTGAGAATCCTTTGGGAGTTACTCTACTAGTAAAGAAACGCCATACAGGATCTTTTAATTTTACCCCTGCACCGCTTAAAAATCTGAGGTGGAAACCACCACTTGTACAGGTAATATGAAGTTACACAAAGTTTTTGTTTCCCCTTTACAGAAACCCTTTCTCATTTATTTATTTAGTGAATACATATATTTTGTCTCCATAATTGGTTACAGAACCTTTTAATTATAATTTGCTATTATGCAAAATACCTTGGGTTTTACAAAGCTAGGGTGGGATAGAAATGTTGTCATAAATACAGTTTTCATGTTGAAAAAATATATACTCTTTTCATGTTACCTTATTCCAGACTACAAAAAAGTGATCCATTTAAACATGCAAGAAAAGCACTTGATTCAGTCCTTATTGAATTGTCCTTTTTCATATCGCTACTGATTGAATTTGTTTGATATCTGGTGATTTTCACTTCAAAAAAACTAAAATAATACAGAACAAAAAGATATCTTCTCAGAACATGAAAAGTTAGTATGTCAGAAAATAAGATTTTTAAATTAGCTGTGATTCTTATATTCCAGTTTCCTGTATGTAGTTTTGGGTTTTTGATCTTTTAATCACTGGCATTTGTCCCAGTGATCTTTCATCTATATATATTCCTGTAGGAAGGATTGTCCAGCATAAGACATTTTTGAATCGCTTATATCTTTCTTCCCTTATTTCCTTTGGAACTACTTCTTAAAATGCTCCAACTTTGATCTCAGAAAATAAAAGGAAAAAAAGGAGTCAATTCTAATGATAGCATACCTAAAAATGTATACTTACTTGGTTGTTATGGATTATAATGGGATGAGGAAATGAAGCAGTCTTTGAGGTTGAAACATTTTAGAGCATCGTTAGTTCATAACAGAATTTTTCAGTTAAGCTAAGAAGATGATTTATGACACGTTTTTTAAAAAATCACAGTATAAAAACACAATATAGAAGGGTGAGGGGTGACATGATAGCAGTGTTCCAATATCTCAGGGGCTGCCACAAAGAAGGGGGAGCCAGGCTGTTCTCCAGAGCACCTGAGAGCAGGACAAGAAGCAATGGATGGAAACTAGTCAAGGAGAGAAGCAACCTAGAACTAAGGAGAAATTTCCTGACAGTTAGAACAATTAATCAGTGGAACAACCTGCCTCCAGAAGTGGTGAATGCTCCAACACTGGAAGTTTTTAAGAAGAGACTGGACAGCCATTTGTCTGAAATGGTATAGGGTTTCCTGCCTTAGCAGGGGGTTGGACTAGATGACCTCCAAGGTCCCTTCCAACTTCTCCTCCTCCTCCTCCTCCTCCTCCTCCTCCTCCTCCTCCTCCTCCTCCTCCTCCTCCTCCTCCTCCTCCTTCTTCTTCTTATTATTATTCTTATTCTTATTCTTCTTCTTCTTATTATTATTATTATTATTAATATTCAACCCAGTCAAATTAGCTCAAAACCCAGTAAATGGATATTAATTCTAAGATAGCTAAGACAAAACAGTACATTAAAACAATTCCCTGGGATAGGATGAAGTATTTATTTATTTAATGTGATTCCCCATTTCAAACAAATCTGTGTGGCTAATAATTTAAAATACAGCAAGAAAACCAACAAAACATACAAAATAAATAGTCGGCAGATGAGATAAAATAATAACAAAACCCACCAACCAATACACATTTAACATACATATTTAAATAAAAATACTTCATGGGATCCAACAGATACTCTGATCTAACACCTGGAAGCATAGCCATGCCCTCAGGCCAATAGGGTTAGGCCAATCTGATATACATCCCTAGTAATTTGAAACAGATGTTAACCTAGAACTGTCAACTAAGTAAGATTCAGTTAGAAGAGCCAAATCTCAACCTAACTGCTTTTTTTTTTAAAGCAGAGAGGTTTAAATACCTTAAAAACATTGCATTTCTACAGAAATAGAGAAAGGAGAGATAATGATTTACAGATTTGCAGGTAGGTCATTAAAGAGCTAGAACTTGAAAACCTTGACCTTGGAAGGAAGAACTGAAAGAAGAGGAATATAAAGAACAAACTGCATTTTGGGAAGAAATAAGGCCAGACAAATCTAGAGAGTTTATGATCAAAGGGCTCCAAAAACAAAACTTTGGTCATTTAAACTAGGCTTTGTCTCCAATAGAGAGCCAGTGGAAAGGCCTGCAATGTACTGAGATATATTAGGAAGTCTGCAAATGTGTGTTTATAAATAAATAATATTAAAAACTAATAATTGGTATATGATAAAAACTGATTTTATCAAAATAGTTTTACAGCCAAAAGTTTTTTAAAAAAAAAATGAAATTAATTTGTGAAAGCTCCTTTTATAGTAATTGCACAAAACAAATAAAAGAATAAGGAAGAATATTTTTTTTTACCCTCAACTCCCAGAACCTTCTTAACTGGGGTAGATATCTAAGAGACTATTTGAGCTGAATTGTTTATACTCCTTTGGAAAAGTTGAATTCAGGAAATAACCATAGGTAGTTGCACAGTAGAAAAATTGTGACCAAATATTGCATTTGTCAAAGATTAATCTTTATAGCCTATCTGAATTTTGCTGTTGTGCTGAATTATGCTGTTTCCCCTTGAAGTGCCAATTGCTGGTATTAGCAAAATTGGAGGCATTGTGAAACCTGGGAGGGAAAAAGGGTGTGGAAGATACAGGGATTAAAATCTTTTCAAAGAGAATTTCTTTGGGGTCTAAGCAGATAATGGCAAGGGAAGGGAATTCAATATCTCTAACGAAGAATCCACCGAGGGAAATAGCGCGTCTTATATGAATTAAAATATAGTATCTTGTTTTCTTGTACAATATTAATTCATGCTATAAGTAGAATGAAATCTATACTTTTCTTCAAGTTATTTAGGATTTGAACCATATGTTGAAGCAACATTTAGAATCTAGCCCAGTGGTGGCGAACCTATGGCACGCGTCCCTGAGGCGGCACGCAGAGCCCTCTCTGTTGGCATGTGTGCCATCGCCCCAGCCCTGTCTCCCCCTGCGCCCCCCTCCTCACCAGCAGCCCCCCTGGAGGAGAGATGCCCCTAGGCATGACCTGCATGGTAGCCGGGCAGCAGGAATAAGACTGCAGGGATAAGACTCTGCCCTCACGCTCTGTCACGCACAGATGTTGCTGCAGGGCACAGGCTGAGGGTGTGGCCGCCATGGCGCTGCAGGGCCACCATGGCAATCTGCAGCGGGCTGTGGAGGTGGTAGGTGACCCTGCAGGCAGGTGTGGGGGGGGATGGAGTGGGGGCAGGCAGGGCGGTTTCTGGGCACTTGGTATCTAAAAGGTTTGCCATCACTGATCTAACTGAATTACCCTATGAGACTAATCACTTAAATGCTTGATGAGGTTTGGAGAGAGATCATATTGGGAAAATGGCTTCCATCTTGATGAACAATCTTACACCACCCTCAGACAGCATCAGTCTCTAGCAGGGTATAAATATTAGAACTTCTGCTTAATTCTTAATTTGTGCCAATTTTTTTTAGCAATTCTCTATAAAACAATAGTTCCTAAAGGTGCTTCTGAGTTTGTGTTTGGCTTAAAGGCTTTGGCCAAACCTAAGTCCAATATGATAGAATACAAAAAATGTAAGGCACCTCTGTGTAGTGTTTGTTTTTAAAATATCATACAGGTCCTTATTGTCAACAATCCTAGGTAATTAGCATGTGATAAAAGTCCAGAGATATGGTTTTATCTTAAAATAAGGTATTTAAAGAAATAATTGTTTCCAGTTTCCAATGGATCAGATAAAATTAGGGAATGAGGAATAATGTGAGTGTATTGTAGAGGAACTGGCCTGACCGCATTTTGTAGTTTTAAAGTTACTTAAGAACTATTGTACCTTCTCACTGTAGACCAGCCTACACCCAGCTACAGCTCAGTCATCGGAAAGCACCAAGGAGACATCACTGAAGAAAGAGAAACCAGCCATTCTGGATCTTTACATACCTCCACCGCCAGCTGTTCCCTATGCACCCCGGTATGCCAGCAGCCACATATTACTTGAAAAGAGCCGCTCATGATTATCTGGCTATTTGCATTCATTCCCCAGATGAATTACTTTGTCGCAATCAGGATTTACTCGGTGCTTCACACATATTTGAGCTCTTGAATGTACGGCGGTGTTATTTTCTGAAAAAGTCTTTGTCACTAGAATTATATAGCACAGTTTTGCCCTAAAAGGGAAATTCTTTAAAAAAAACTTAAATAGGAGTGTATCATTTAGTTAGGGGTAGTGCTTGCTTACACTCTTAAATTTTGTCCATTATGTATCTCTGCTTCCTAAAAAGTTCATATCTAGCCCATAGGCATTTTTATTTCTCTTTTCTAAATGGTTGTGCCTCTAAAGCTTCTGAATCCAAGTTGGTGTGCTAAAATAACTTTAAGCAGCTGAAATGACTTAAGTTGCCTCATCAAGGCTTAAAGGACGGGAGCATTTGCAGTGTCCTGATTGCAGTAGATTTAGTGGAGGCCACATTTATTTATACTCAAATAATAAAAGCATGTGCAAAAATCTCTTCACTTGTAAATGTTTTAAATAGTTTACATTTAATTTAGAGCTAGCTTTGGTTTTGCTTTTCAAATGAGCAACAAAGCAGGAAGGGCATTCTTGGGGCATGTCAGACAGCCAAGAGGTGAACATGACTGCAAGAAGAGATAGTGTAGTGGAATGTGTAAATGACCTTGAGGAACAAGGGGGGAGAAGTCTTGCCTAGGAAATAATCAAACGAGAGGGAGGAGCCCCAGTGGCTTAATGGTTAAAGAAAGAAACTTAGGAAGGATCCAGTCTAATGGATCAAACAGTTAAAAGTGGTACTAGACAGTTTGTACTCTCCAACTTGCTGGATTCTGTTATTGTAACCTTACGATAAAGTAGAATTAGATGATCAGGTTTACTGGGAAGACTGTCAGAAGATCCCAGTTCTACTCTGGGCTGGAGCTTTGATCACACCGGTGTGCCTGCCATCTTGACTTATTGATCACCCGCCTCCCAGACGCCTCTGAAATACAGAATGCTGTATGCTAAGATTCAATTAGGAGCCAAAATAGCCATGCCAAAGTCACTAAAAGTGCAAAGGGATAATTGTCTTCTGATGTTAGTGTGGATACTTGCACTAAACACCATATTCGTGCACAACACTTGCAAAATGGTAAATCTTTTGCTTTGGAGAAAAAGCCTACACGTCAAATATTCCATTCAGATTCTGTTTTTCAAAGATTTGTCAAATACATTTCTGTCATATGAGTGGGAGAGGTTTAGTTCAATCATTTATGTCCCCAGAAGCAAATTACTCAAGTATTGTTTTACTCTGCATATGGTTATTCTCACCTGGATTTTCAGCAATAACTTAATAAATAAATGTAAGATGTCAGAATCAATCTTACGGAGTAGTTCAGTGACATCTCTAAATGATTTTTTGAAACTGCTTCATTCTTTCCAGCTTTTGTTAACAAATCATTCTGTCTTTCCTTTTCAACTTTTTATTTATTACTTGAATTTGCTGGCTTGGGATGTCATTTTAATTGGTTATGAATACTGTTTTTTTACATATTGTAAAAAAAAAATGTAAGCCACCTTGGAGACACTGATGGAAAAGTACACAGCATTTCTTCATATAAAAAGAATAATGGTTTTTATTATTATTATTATTTTTAAAATCCTTGTAATACTTGACAGGAGTACTTACCAGTAATTCCCTTGTTTGTTTGGTTTTTTAAAAAAATCATATAACATTAATAGAACACCAAAGAAAGGTAAAAATTGAGTTCTTGTGCTCTACAAATTAGGAAATGATACATAGATTCCCATTGTGGTAATTTATTGAAAAATTATGAGTCAGGTCTCTTGCGTGATTTATTGAGTTGCCGCCAATATTAAAGAAGAACAATTGAATTGCAGAATACTTAGGGCATTCTTCTGATCACAGAGATTTATTCAGCCGCCTGTCTGAGTACTATGTGATAATATCTTGAGTTATCTTTAAACATGCTGTTGCTTGCACCATAAAAGCTAGGGACTTTATAAAGAAAAGAAGAAAATGTAATTCTGGGGCTGTCCCACATTTTCTACTTTTTCCTGGAACTTGCAAAATTCGAGCATGCATATGGACTACTTTGGTTTCCCTTCCCTGTTTACTCTTCCCTTACTTTGTTTACTCTTTTCAGTATCTCTCAGGTGGCAACTGAATAGCGTTAGAATTGTTCAGGGTTCAGGGTTTCAAGCCCTTTGTTCATGTCGCTTATTGAATCTAATATCTTTTCAGGGACGAGAAAGGGAACTTCGTTTATGGAGGAGGCAATAAACCCAAACAGCCTCTCTCTGGTTCTAAAGGTGCAGAATCTCCCAATTCTTTCCTGGATCAGGAATGTAGAAGACGAAGGTTTACTCTGATAGATTCTGATCCATTGCCTGCCTATCCCAGAGAAGTAAATATTCCACTGGCAAAGATGAGGGAGAAAACTCCATCTTACGGTGAGAAAACTCTGAACCTGTATTTGGTTTTGGTTTTTTTAATCCCATTTATATCCCGCCCTTCTCCGAAGACTCAGGGCGGCTTACAATTTAAGCACAAACCAATGTGCTTAGTAATAGGCTTCATTCTATGTATATGCCTGCTTATTAGGGCTTTCACACACACCCCAAGCGGCATTATTACAAAGTCAGCTTAATTGCCCCCAACAATCTGGGTCCTCATTTTACCTACCTCGGAAGGATGGAAGGCTGAGTCAACCTTGAGCCTGGTGGGACTCAAACCTGCACTAATTGCAGACAGCTGGTGTTACTTAAGGAGGCATTAGCCCACTGCTCCACCAAGGCTCCTTTTCTTCTTCCGAGAGTTAACCCCCACCTTTTTTTTAAGTCTTTAAAACTCCTTCCTTTTTAGAGAGAATCTATAACTTGTGGAAATATTCTTATGTAAACTACTTAAAAGATTTTTAAACTATAAATTCTGGCGTGTATCTGTGGTTTATAACTTTTCATTTACAATCTTCTATTCCCATTGGGGACGCGGTGGCTCAGTGGGTTAGGACGCTGAGCTTGTCGATCAGAAGGTTGGCAGTTTGGCGGGTCGAATCCCGAGTGCCGCGTAACAGAGTGAGCGCCTGTTACTCGTCCCAGCTTCTGCCAACCTAGCAGTTGGAAAGCACGTAAAAATGCAAGTAGAAAAATAGGGACCACTACGGTAGGGAGGTAACAGCGTTCCGTGCGCCTTTGGCGTCTAGTCATGCCGGCCACATGACCACGGAGACGTCCTTGGACAAGCGCTGGCTCTTCGGCTTTGAAACGGAGTTGAGCACCGGCCCCTACAGTTGGAAACGACTAGCACGCATGTGCGGGGGAACCTTTACCTTTACTATTCCCATTGAACCTATTAAATTGTTTCTAAGTAGATAGACCTGCAGAATCCTGTGTTGCTGAAATGTAACTCAGAGATTTAGTTCCATTCTCACCCTCTGCCAAAGAGACAAAAGTAGAGGATCACTTAAGGTGGTTCATCCCAGGTGTCTGGATCCTTTAATATTTGGGGGTTGGCAGTCAGTAATGCCACACAAGTCCAGGAACATGGAAATAGAGTGGATGAGTGCCTTACCAAGCAATTGTAAGACACAGAACAACCACAGGGAGACGTACACTCATAATGGCAGAAGATGAAGAATGAAAACAAGTGCATGACCATGCTTAGGTCTAGTCTGTGATGATAAGAGTGGTGAAACAATCACACTTCTTCACATTTACTGCATGCATAGAAACTCGTCCAATAGCTCTGCTTAAGATCTTGTTTAAAATTGTCTTCTCAACAAGAATTGCCATTACACAGATTGCACTGAGGAGAGTATATATAGCTCAGGGTTCAAGGCATCAATGCAAAAATTCCCCCTCTCACACTGATGATGTTACTTAACCTGGTAATTAAATGTCTGCAAGAAAACAACCAAGCTGAAAAAGCACCGAGAACCTATAGGTCACATAACTTAATAATGTCTATGGTTTTTAGGAAAGCCTCGCCCACTGTCTATGCCTGCTGATGGAAACTGGTTGGGAGCTGTAGAATCTTTCTCTAAGCCGCGAGCAGTGGGGAGAAAAGGTGAGGAACTTGTTGCTCAGTTGCTTTTCCTAATAAGAACGTCTATCCATGGTCCACACTGCAGCTTGATGTTAGATTTCCATCTGTGCCTTTGCCAAGCAAATGCGTCATTTTTTAAAAAATCAGATAGCCTCCCTGGGGTCAGCAAACTAGTCGTCGTTTTGGTGAATGTCAAAGCAACATTTCACTCCTAGTTTATATTACGTTAATCTAATAGAGAAGTGATACTTTATACTCCAGATATTAATGTAATAACCTGTTATTATACTGAGGGTAAAAGTGCACAACCCTGGCTGCCTGTGGCTCCTGAAAGGCCTGGGTGTATGCATCAGACACCTCTAGAAACACTTACCAAATTGTAATTTTTAATGTGATAGCTTGAGGAAATTATGAAATGCTTCATTGGAGAGTAATCACATCAAAACCCATATTTAACTTTAATGAAGCGTAAATGAAATCACAATATAGTTTGATATCACCCATATTGGGGCCTTTAGTCTAACAGAAATTGTGCACGTCTGCACAAATGCTAGTTTTAATGTCTCATTTGAGAAGAATACTGAGTTGGGACACACCATTGTTGCTAAAATACTGTTTAAAATGCTCGCAGCTAGCAAATCTTAAGTACTGATCCAAAATAGTACAATATCTGTTTCCTAGAGCTTGTCAGAGCACTGATGTTTGCAGGGGATGTGTGCATATATTTGTTTGTGTGTCTGGTCCAAAACGCGCACCATGATGCAGAAAGTGTGACTTGCATGCTTTCAGCAAACATTGGCATCATGACATCATTGTATCTGTGTCAAATTTTGAAGCAATCTCAGTTTGCTGTGGACATCTGTGTTTCAGAAGCTTGTTTAGAAGGAAAAGACTGCATTCTAACCACTGCGGCACCATTATATTTATGTATAGTTTATTAATTCCTAAAGCAGAAGCTTTATCCATGAACTTAAATTTGGGCTGGTGCAGGTGCATGATGATTAAGATTCAGGTTGTAGTGGATTACAAAAAAAGAACGTTGATATATAAAAAAAAATGTGGAGGCCAGTTCAGATTATATTCCTCCTGCACAACAGACAGAGAAAATTGTTTTTAACCACGTCTGCTGGAGAGCAGCATAATGTTAAAAGCTGCTTAACCTTTGCAGGCTTTTTGAGCGTGAACTTTTATAAGACTTTTCTGCTTGTTTTTCCAGCTGAAAATGCCCTCTGCCGATACTTCAGCAACGAAAGAATCCCACCCATTATTGAAGAAAGCTCCCCTTTGCAGCCTCCGTTTCCCAGGCCAGTGGCCGAAAAACAGTTAGTGAAAGGTGCTGATTACATCAGGGGAAGCAGGTGTTTTGTTAATGTGGATCTCCATAACAGCGCAACCATCCCTTTCCAGGAGGATGGTGCTAAAAGGCCACCTGTGACTACATCCACAAAGTCTTCCTCCACAGAACCCTCTTTGCTGGTTAGCTGGATCACAAGGTTGAGATTATTGACTCATTGAGTGGATTGGATGGAAAGTGGCTGAATGTCTCACCCAGTGCCTTCTTTTATTCTCCGGTCAGAGGGATCTCTTATTTCCTAAAGAGTTATTTAGTGACTATGTCTTTTTCCCCCCGCCCCCTTCAGAGAATCTTTCTTTTTCCCTCTGATGTTGCTATCTCAGATTCACTGGAGCTGTTGGAGAAGGGGGGGGGGGACAGGGAGTTAACGGAGGAGATCTCAAAATGTTTTTTTTTTTAAAAAAACCTGTCTATGAAGAGAAAGCAGTCCAGCTTCAGGACTTCAGGAGTCACTTGCTAATGTGAAATCAGTGGATTCCAGACAGAAACAGTCTATTTGGCCTTCCATTTGCTCATATGCTATGCAGCTACTCGGATGTGGAGGATTTGTAGCACTGAGAGGAAAAAAAACAAGCTACAGTTCTGACCAAGGAAGAAGAAAGGAGAAGGTGTCATTTTGCTTCAAAATTATGCAACTTGCAAGTGCCTGCGGAAAACACAGCTCTAAGGAAAGAGAAGGCTTTTCTTCAGTTGTGGTCCACCACAAATATCACTGTTTTGGGTACAATCCCAATTATTAAAACTTCAGTGCCGTTGAGTTATCCTTGCCTTAACTGCTGCAATCTTGATCCCCTTGTCATAGATTGGCACCACATGCCACGGTTATGCCTTTTTAGTGACAATGGTAAAAACGAAAGGAGTATATTTTTTCTTGTGGGGGGAAAAAAAACTGAATAGCTGTTAACCAAAGTGGTGTTTGTTTGTTTGTTTTAAAAAAAAACCACCCTTCGGACTTCTGGAGCAACATGGTGGGTCAAGGTTGAACCGGTTTGATCTTCTTTGTGTTGTAAAGATTGAGTTCTGATAAATGACAATGTTGTTAAAACAGTTTGCTATGTTAAAACACTGGTAGAAAAAACGTGTCTGTCCCAGTTATTTCCATAGCATTGGCTTGGAATGGAAACCATTTATGGAAGGAAGTATTTGCAAAACCACTAAGAATGTGTTGTGGTTTTTAATGTAGAAAAGGACATTGGTATAGTTTCACAAAGACCATTAATTTTTAAAATAAGTTAAACGTGAAAGTGTGATGTATTTTTCTCTTAAAAGTTTATTTATTGGGATTTAGAGGTCAATCTGTTTTTGGTCCCTTATGATTACCAATGAGTAAGAACCTATTGTTAACCTTATCTCACTTATCTAACTCATTTAGATGATTTCAGGACAGCTGTGAAGATGTCATTGTTATTAGATTTGTCAGGGTCTTTTACTAAAAAAAGAGAGAGAGAGAGAGAGACAACTTTTGGGGTATACTGCCGGTATTGGCAATGAAAAAGAAAAAGGTTGAAAAATCTACATTGAAAGCAATATACATTGCTTTCAAACATTGGATTGGCTTCCCCAGGTTGTAATGAGTAGTTCATAACAAATCTTATCAACTAAAATTGTTAGTTTTCAAACTAATAAGGCTTTTTTTTAACATTTAGAAAATAGGCCATGCATTATCTATGAAGTCAAAACAATTTAGATTCTGTTCAAACTGCTAAATGGAACTGGTGGACAAGAGCCAAAACTGAGACAGCAATATTTCTTTCATGTCCAACCTGATAGTGGTATCAGTTCAGTAAACACCAGTAATGCTGGTGTCATCTAGCCTTATTTTGTTTGTTTTCAAAAGTATATCAAAAGTATTTACAGGTAGTCAGTCCTCAACAACAGTTCATTTAGTGATCATCCAAAGTCATGAAATGGCCCTGGAAAAAATGGTTTATGAACCTGCTTCACACTTAATGACCATTGTAGTATTCCCATGGTCATGTGATCAAAATTCAGACACTATCGTGGTCACAGCATCCTGGGATCATATGATTACCTTTTGTAAGCTTCTGGCAAGCAAAGTCAATGGGGAAGCCAGATTCACTGAACAGCTGTGTTACTAACTTAACAACTACAGTGAGTCATTTAACAGCTGTGGCAAGAAAAGTCATAAAATGGCGCAAGATGCACTTAACAAATGTTTCATTTAACAACAGAAATTTTGGGCTCAATTTGAGGACTACCTGTATTCTACTTTTATAAAGGGAAAGACACTTCCTCCAGACACCTTTCCCCCAAAACTCAAATGGAACTGATTTTCAGAACTGTCTATAAAGGTTTGTAAAAGTCTACCACAGAGAATCCTCGTAAAATTTAAACAGTTCAGATATATTTCTTGGGAGTTTCAACAAGTTGGACAAGGGACATAACATGCTTTTGATATATCTGTTTAATCAAGCTGATAATTTCTTGGCAAGTTCAGGCAGAAACCACTGCTTTGGCAAAAGAAGGAATCCTGTTTCTTAAAATCTTTCCCAGCTTAGCTAGCAAGTAATGGAAGGTACATACTAAAAATAATAAGAGAAAAAGTGGACTATGCTACTGATTGTGAGTCAAACAGTTCTGAGTTCAGATGTTACCTGACTTTTAAACTAATGTGTAATCCTGATTGAATTCCCACTTAGCCTTTGCCTTCCATCTGCAAGAGTAGGATAATGCTGGACATGCTTACATTGAATGAAGATTAGTCTTTTTTATTTGTAAATAGACCGATGAGGCATGGCAGAGTCTAATCCTGATTTTATTATTTTTAGATGAAAAGCTCTGAAAAAAGCATTCAAAAGTTATTCTGAGGGAGGCGTGGAGAGTTATTATGGAGATGTTTGAGATGTATCCCTCAAGCAGTGCTTTTCCTTCAATGGAATATAGAATGTTGTTGTTGTTAGTTACGAAGTCGTGTCCGACCCATCGCGACCCCATGGACAACATTCCTCCAGGCCTTCCTGTCCTCTACCATCTTCTGGAGTCCATTTAAGCTCATGCCTACTGCTTCAGTGACTCCAGCCACCTCATTCTCTGCCGTCCTTCTTCTCTTGCCCTCAATCTTTCCCAGCATTAGGCTCTTCTCCAGTGAGTCTTTCCTTCTCATTAGGTGGCCAAAGTATTTGACTTTCAACTTCAGGATCTGGCCTTCTAAAGATCAGTCAGGGTTGATCTCCTCTAGGACTGACTGGTTTGATCGCCTTGCAGTCCAAGGGACTCCCATTGCTTGGAGTCTTCTCCAGCACCATAGTTCAAAGACCTCAATTCTTTGGCGCTCAGCCTTTCTTATGGTCCATCTTTCACAGCCATACATTGCAACTGGGAAGACCATAGCCTTAACTATACACACTTTTGTTGGCAGGGTGATGTGTCTGCTTTTTGTGTGCTGTCTAGTTTTGCCATGGCTTTCCTCCCCAGGAGCAAGTGTCTTAATTTCTTGGCTGCAGTCCTCATCTGCGGTGATCTTGGAGCCCAGGAAAATAAAATTGGAGTATAGAATACCAGTTTAAAACAGTGCAAAACACAAGTCTGTTTCTCACCATTCTCTGTTTGGGACCATTGATTAATGTACAGATAGTCCTTGACTTATTTAATGACCATTTAAAGTTACAGTGGCACTGAAAAAAGTGACATGACTTTTCACACAACTGTTGCGGCACTCTCGTGGTCACGTGATCAGAACTTGCCCACTTAGCGACTGCCCTGTTTTTATGAAGGTTGTATTGTCCTGTAGTCATGTGATCACCTTTTACGACCTTCCGACAAGTAAGAGACGGTGGGAAAGCCAGATTCACTTAACAACCATGTTACTAGCATCACAGCAATGATTCACTTAACAACTGTGGGAAGAAAGGCTGTAAAATGGAGCAAAACCCATCTGCCTTGCTTAGCAGTGGAAATTTTGGGCACAATTGTGGTCGTAAGTCAAGGACTACCTGCATTTATAGTAATGGGTTGTAATTGATAGATAGTGGTTAAAGGAATTCGGTATGTTGCTCCAGAGAAAAGACTAAAACGAGAATATAACACCCTCTGAATATCTGAAATGCTGTCATACAGAGGAGGGAGTAGACTATTGGGTTGCCCTAAAGGGCAAGGCTAAAACCAATGGGAAGAAATAGAATCAGGATAGATAATGGGAAATTTCTTGTTGGTAAATGCTGTCAACTAGTGTGATAGCTTGCCTCGTGAAATGGTATGTTATTGAAAATTTAACTGGAGGTCTTCAAGCAGAGTCTGGAGAGCCCTCTATTGGAATTGCTCTAGAAAAACTGGCATTAAATTGGACTCGATTAGGAGTTCAAACTTTCAGGCCCTGAAACCTCCCAGGTTTTTTTTTAAAAAAAATTTCTTGGAAGTCCTGATAATGGGCCAAAGTTCATTAATCATTCATGAAATATCATCTTCCCGCAGAAGCACAGTTGAAGAACTCTGGAACTAGATTATCTCTGAGATAATCTTGGAACTATGTTGGTATGAATTCGGTGCCTGTAGTAGTTCTTTCCTGGAGGGTATATTTCAAGGATCTCTTAACAGAATCTTTAGAATTAATTAGGTACCACCGCTATAGAAGGCAGGAGGCATGCAATTGTCTATTTGTATTTCTTACACTTTCGAAAATACAGAAAGCAAAACAACTGTCCCATCCAGGCCAGCTGCATTTGAATTCTTTGCATCAATGAAAAGAAGAAAAAGTACCCGCTCACAATTACCCATTGCAAAGAATATTCGCACCTGGAAAGTGATGAGATACAGTAGGAGTTCTTGCAGATCTAGGGTATAATACAGTTTTTTACATTTCATCCATACAGCAAATATACCAGCAAAATTTATCACGTTGCTGACTGTGGAGAACAGGGGTGTTAAACTGCCGACCCGTGTCCCGATGCATCATGGCGAAACTGCGCCCACCCATTGACAGCAATGGGGGGAAAAAGTCGTAATATGTCGTGACACGTCAAGTGATATTGTGAGTTTGACACCCCTGGTGTAGAAGTATAATCATGCACGCCTATAAAGATTCTCAGTCATCCAGATCATGCTTGTCCTAAAGCTGCTTTTTGAAAAGGCAAATTTGTTTTTCCTTGAAGACTGAAGAAGCTTCTTGGATGAGAAGTGAAACGTCTGTAGTAAGTAAGGTTCAACTGTTTTTGGCCCTAAGCGTTTATGTACTTCCTTGTACATATTAATAAGGGAGCAGTTCCTCAATGCTAGAATTGCACAATGGGAAGTAGGGCAAATCATATGAGTGAATGTGGGCTTATGAGGCTTTCCCAGAACCTGCCTACCCATTGGGGTGCCAGATATGGTGGGAATCAGCCATAAAATTAGCCTTTCTGTATGTGATTGCTGTAATTTGCAAGGTATGTGCAGTTCTATGGCTCTGATTCTGTGCTTACAGAGAAGGCCATAGCTTTACTGCAGAACAAGTTAACTTGATGAGAAATGGAAGCCAATTAATTTTTGTAGCTCTAATACAAGAATATAAAAGAAAAAAGTTTGCCAGCCTCCTTTATAATTAACTGTACACTGCTGCCCAGGGTATGATAGCTGATCCCAATTTCATAGTCCTTCTAGGTTCGTTTAGAATTCAAAATCAGCCTGTACTTTTGTGTGTGTGAAAAAGCAATATTGCTTATAATTTTGCTGAAGTCAGTCATAAATGTACCCTGCTATGAAGTCTGCATCTGAAGAAACTGACTACTTTGGGGATCAGCAAAAAAGTGTTCAAACAGATACCAACGGTTTTAAGTGGGTGTTTGCATTTTCGTGGAGTATTGAAATCACTCTTGTTTTCCTAAACTTAGTCTAAGTTTTCACACTTAAATTTAAATCAGTTCATCACAGTATAAGCAGGTTTTACTCTGCAATTCCCAGGCAACCCCAAAATTTCCTCCCAGAAAAGATTGCCCTAGGAGAGGAAATTCTCACGCTTTCCAGAACCTTATGAAATAGGACTGAAAACCATGTAATTGTCATTACTTAAGAGAACTCTTGTTTGAATTCAACCCATTGTAAAGGTATATATTTTCACAACTGTAAGAATTGAAACAGGTACAAAAATAGGGTATTTAGCGCGGTATTTAATTTTCTGGCGATCTCCACTTTTAAACATAGGAAGGGTGCTTCTAGCTCTCGTACCTGACCAATAAAAAGTAGGTGGAAGTTCTTGAATTCTGAAAAATCCTAAATAACATTTCCACTCAAGGCATGGAGCTCTAATGACCTTGCCGCTTCCTTTTCCTGAAGTACCTTATACCAAAGAAGCAACATATCTTCTACATATTATAAGTAAAACATAAAAAGGTAAAGGTTCCCCCGCACATGCGTGCTAGTCGTTTCCGACTCTAGGGGCTGGTGCTCATCTCCGTTTCAAAGCCGCAGAGCCAGCGCTTGTCCGAGGACGTCTCCGTGGTCATGTGGCCAGCATGACTAGACGCCAAAGGTGCACGGAACGCTGTTACCTTCCCACCGTAGTGGTCCCTATTTTTCTACTTGCATTTTTACGTGCTCACAAAGATGTAATTCTTGATTGATGTAACTTGAATGAGAGAGTGGTGAGTTTGCTTTTCCTTGGCATCTTAACCGGCAATTTGGCTACACAAACTGCAGCTTTTCCATTAAACTTGACTAAGTATTTAGTCAGAGCCTTCATGAACTGGTTTTCTTGGTAAATTCTTTCCAAAGGGAAGACATTAAATGATAATTTAATTGCATAATCTCATCATTCCCTCCTGAGGAGATTACTTTCATGCCAACCTTTTGAGGAGTAAGCAATCAAAAGTAATCACTCCTTTAAATTTGGTTTGCTCCCTTTTTCTCTGCCAAGCAAAATGTAGTACAAGTAGAATATCATTTCTCCATCTTTAAAAAATGCCTTGCTTTGAGATTCAAGTCTGAATTTGTCTCATTAATTAAGTGTTTGGATACAGCTCCTATAAACATATAAAAATGTATATTTATTTTAACTTAGGTTATCCTACTTCAAACTAAACTGGGAATAACTGAGCCATTGCTATAAGTAAGTTAATTTTAAATATTAAGAAGTTTAAAAATAAAGTTTAAAAAATAAACTTTTCCAAGGGTGCACATAACAGCCTTTGAATGAACTGCTAAGGAACATGTAAATATGAATTAGAAAGTCCGTTGTTAAAATGTTGCCAGTTAAGGTAAATATGGTGGGAACTGACCTAATGGGAAGAAAGGAATTATTAAACTATGCATAAGAAAAGTGGAAGATGCCTTGACTTTTAATGGCTATAGAAAAGCTCATCACAGAAACACAATGTAAAAGTTAGTAATTTTATAAGCATCCTCAATCGTAGAAATAAATTAACATTTTGTTTTCTCTTAGAGGTTTTTAATCAACATTTGTAAAATATCTGCGGGGGGGGGGGGGGGAGAAACAGTCTGGATTTTCTGCCAAATGAGGAATTGGATGGTAAAAACGGAGCTTTCCTATTGTAAAGATTTTATTCCATTGGGTTTAAAAAAAAGAAATTCTAAACATTTACAGTAAAGATGTCCAGAAGACACAGAACATGCCCTGCTAATTGGTTTCAAAAGCCAGCTTTAGGCTATGCTTGTTTGAACCTTTCATGAAAACACTAAGTTTCATAAAATCAGAGGGTTGGAAGGGATTCCTGGAGGCCTTCCAATCCAGCATCCTGTCCAGTATAAAAATGCACATGGCCTAGACAAGTAGCTCTCCATTTTTTTCTTGAAAACCTCCGGCGATGGAACATCCACAACTTCAGAAGACAAGCTGCTCCACTATTTAATAGCTCTAACAGTTAACAATTTCTCCTATTTCAAGTTTGGACCTTACCTATAAAGCAGGGGTGTCAAACTCAATTTCATTGAGGGCCGCATCAGCATTGTGGTTGCCCTCAGGGGGGCTGGTGGGTATGGTCAGGGTGGGCGTGGCCTACTGGGTGGGCGTGGCTAGGGTGCATATGGCCTACTGGGTGGGCATGGCCAGCTCTACATCATTTGTATCAAGGGTGCCTATGGGTGCCTGGGCAGGAGTGGGACAGATTTCAGGGTCTCTGGCAGAAGGAGGGTCTCTGGGCCAGGGCCAAGGCAGTGGGGGCCGTTCCCTCACTGTTTCCAGGATGGCTTCGCGGGCCACATGAAACCACTTCGCGGGCCGGATCCGGCCCCCAGGCCTTGTGTTTGACATGTCTGCTATAAAGCATCCATCAGCTGATTCAAGCATTACTCTTGAGTTCTATGTGCAATACAGCCATGCCTTCTGCTCTGTGACACCTCTTCATATATTGGAACATTGCTATCATGGCTTCCTTTAGCCTACTCTTCTTTAGCCTAAACCAGGGGTCTTCAAACGTGGCCCTTTTATGACTTGCGGACTTCAACTCCCACAATTCCTCAGCCAGTGTGCCTGGCTGAAGAATTCTAGGAGTTGAAGTCCACAAGTCATAAAAGGGCCACGTTTGAAGACCCCAGGCCTAAACATATAAAGTTCCTTTAACCACTCTTCACAGGATTTAGCTTCCAAGCCCCTCGCTATCTTTGTCAATTTTCTCTGCATTCTTTCCAGTTCCCCAACATCTTTATTGTATTGTGGCAACAGAAAAGAATACAATATTCCAGATGTGATCTGACAATGGAGCATTAGAGCAGTGCTATCCTTTCTGTTGTTCTTTTTATACTATTCCTCACTGCAGTCCAAAATTACATTGGCTCTTTTTACAGTTGTAACAAACTGCCTGCTTCCACTTAAACTACAGTTTTTTTTACAAGGGCACCCTGATTCGTTTAGCAAGTATTACGCTTGAGTCATGTACCACATGCCTTGTACTTGGGCATCTGGTTTTTCCTGCCAAATTGCACAATCAAGATTCCTTGCCACTGAACTTTGTTGGATAAGACAACCAAGTCTCTTGAGATCATGCTGAATGTTGAGCTTTCTAAACTGTTAGCAATGCACCCACCTTGGCTTTGTGTCTTCTGCAATGTTATGAGCACCCTTTCTTTTCCCTCATCTAAGTTAGTTATGAAGATGCTTTAGAGTTCTGGGCCTAGAACAGAATCCCAAGGGATTCACTCCACTGTATATTTCCCACTACGTGGTCATAGACCTATTAAGAACCATGCATTGCCTACAATTGTTTTTTTTTTGTTGTTGTTAGTTGCGAAGTCATGTCGGACCCATCACAACCCCATGGACAAAGTTCCTCCAGGCCTTCTGGTCTTCTACCATCTTCTGGAGTCCATTTAGGCTCACACCTACTGCTTCAGTGACTTAATTCAGCCACCTCATTCTCTGTCGTCCCCTTCTTCTCTTGCCCTCAAACTTTCCCAGCATTACACTCTTCTCCAATGAGTCCTTCCTTCTCATTAGGTGGCCAAAGTATTTGAGTTTCAACTTCAGGATCTGGCCTTCTAAAGAGCAGTCAGGGTTGATCTCCTCTAGGACTGACCGGTTTGATCGCCTTGCAGTCCAAGGGACTCGCAGGTGTCTTCTCCAGCACCATAGTTCAAAGGCCTCAATTCTTTGGCGCTCAGCCTTTCTTATGGTCCAACTTTCACAGCCATACATTGCAACTGGGAAGACCATAGCCTTGACTATATGCACTTTTGTTGACAGGGTGATGTCTCTGCTTTTTAGTGCGCTGTCTAGATTTGCCATGGCTTTCCTCCCCAGGAGCAAGTGTCTTTCAATTTCTTGGCTGCAGTCCCCATCTGCATTGATCTTGGAGCCCAGGAAAATTAAATCCGTCACTACCTCCGTTTCTTCCCCATCTATTTGCCAGGAATTGAGAGGGCTGGATGCCATGATCTTGGTTTTCTTAATGTTAAGTTTCAAGCCAACTTTTGCACTCTCCTTCTTCACCCGCAACAAGAGGCTCTTTAGTTCCTCTTCACTTTCTGCCATTAGAGTGGTATCATCTGCATATCTTAGGTTGTTGATATTTCTCCCGGCAATCTTAATTCCAACTTTTTGATTCATCTAGTCCTGCCTTTCTCATGATGTGCTCTGCATATAAGTTAAACAGGCAGGGTGACAGTATACAGCCTTGCCAGACTCTTTTCCCAATTTTAAACCAATCAGTGGTTCCGTGTCCAGTTCTCACTGTTGCTTCTTGACCCGCATATAGGTTTCTCAAGAGACAAATAAGATGGTCTGGTACTCCCATCTCTTTAAGAACTTGCCAGTTTGTTGTGATCCACACAATCAAATGCTTTAGCATTGTCAATGATACAATTGTTTAGCCAACCACAAATCCATCTGGTAGTAGAGCCAACCATTCCATATCGATCGAGTTTATTAAGATGGAGTCTAAAGTCTCTTTTAACAGATGCTCTACTGAAGTACAGTACAGTTACAACATTCCCTTGGTCCGCTAATCTAGTCACATTATGAAAGAGACCAATACATAATCCAAGTAATGGCTTTATTCATTTCTAAATGTTTGCAAGCCCATTGCTTGATTATCTTTTCTAGAATTATCCAAGATATTAATATCATGCTAACTGATCTATAGTTTCCTTTTTTCCCATTTGGAACAATATTTCTCTTTTCCAGTGTTCTGGCAATTACCCTGTGCTCTTGATTTTTTCATTTCTCTCAGTGGCTTGAAGACAAAAGGCAGCAGTTCTTTTACCACCATGGGCTCCATCCAGTACAGGAGATTTGAATTCCTCCAAAGCAGCTCGGTGTTCTCTTGCCAATTCCCTACCTGTTTTGATCTGCATTTCTCTCCCGTCCCCAGTAGTGTAGCTTCTGACAGGATGGACTGCTTTTCCTTTTGTGAAAAGACACAAATTAAGCAAGTCAGCCTTTGCCACGTTCCCCATCACCATCTTGAAGTCTTCTCCAGTTGGTGGGAATCTGTTTCCTTAATTTTCCTATTCTGCACAAACTCAAAGAACCCTTTCTTTTCTTTTTTTTTTGGCATTCATTACAAACTTAAGCTCATGATGACCGTAGCCTTCCTAACAACAACACTTGTTGGAGATATGGGCTAGTTCCTGATCTTTAGCTTTTGTTATATACCCTTATTTACATGTTTACATCCTGCCTTTATTATTTTTTTTATAAATAACAGGGTGGTGAACATAACTAATATTCCTCTCTCCTGTTATTTTCCCCACAGCAACCCTGTAAGGTGGATTGAGCTGAGAGACAGTGACTGGTCCAAAGTCAGCTGGTCTTCATATCTAAAGTGGGACTAGAACTCACAGTCTCCTAGTTTCTGGCCTAGGTGCCTTAACCACTATCCCAAACTGGCTCTCGTTTCTTAATTTCTTCATTTCATTTCATTTCATCATTTCATTTCATGAACTTGTTCTTTTTGTTTTCATGCAACCATTAATCTCATTAGTGCGTCTCCCTCTTTATTATTAAGTTCTAAAATTATTTTTCAGAATTCCTCAGTTCTTTCTCCCTCCCCCCCCAGTATTCTTTGTTCATGGAAACTTTCCTGTTTTCCTCCTTAGTTTGTTGAAGGCCTCTTGAAATCTAGAACACCTAAGTAGCTATTTGCAGTTTTCCATGCGTTAATTCCAATATAGTGGATTTTTTGGATCACATGGTCAACTTCACCCAAGGTTCCTACTGCTTCCATTTCTCTGACCACTTCTTTTCTCTTGGTAATATTAAACCCAATTTAGCTGACCATCTTGTTCCCTCCTCCACCTTCTGGACAATGAGATTGTCCACAAAGCACACCAATTTCCAAAATATTTCAAAATAAATTCCTGTAAATAAACTCCTTCCTAATG
Source organism: Vipera ursinii (assembly GCF_947247035.1). Taxonomy (NCBI): domain Eukaryota; kingdom Metazoa; phylum Chordata; class Lepidosauria; order Squamata; family Viperidae; genus Vipera; species Vipera ursinii. The sequence goes on along the minus strand of NC_139512.1, from coordinate 275,137,164 downwards.
TGGGAGACTGGAATTATGTTCTGAAATCCTTTGCAACATCACAGAGTTGATATATAGAGTAACACTTGGGAGTAGTGGACAGCTACCTCCTGGCGTAATTGGGACACCATCACTTAGAGAGGAAAGGATTGCTCAAAGCTTTTTACCTGACATTATTCGAATGGATCCATTCAGTTCCACCTTTGCACCTTTCTCAAAAAGCAAAATGGAATTCAAAGACTTCTCCAAAGATGAAAACAAACTTTATAAGCCACAGACCTGTGATATTAAGCAATCAAGCTGAGATTAGGTTTTGCTTAGGCACTGTTCTTCTTTGAATTGTTTTCCAAAATTTCTTGCAGTTATACATCCACATGAAGCAAGGCCTTGAAAGCAAAGTTAGGAAAAGTCCCCTTCCAGATGACACAATCCAGTCCCCATCTGAATGTGTGCACATTGCCCAGCTCCACTCTAAAGTTAAACATACCTGACATAATACATTGCACTGGATATACTGCAGCATAGGAAGAGGGGTCAAAAGTCAGAAAAGTATCACTTGGATTGCTGAAAGTCTTATCCAGCTCTGAACAACCACAGTGACCTGACGGGCACTGGTATGAAATCAAATTATGTCAAGTTGTTCCTAATTCAGTGTCTTTCTTCCTTCCTTCCTTCCTTCCTTCCTTCCTTCCTTCCTTCCTTCCTTCCTTCCTTCCTTCCTCCCTCCCTCCCTCCCTCCCTCCCTTCCTTCCTTCCTTCCTTTTCCCCCTCCAAATTCACACTGCAAACTATGCCAGACATAATATATTTTGGAAAAAAAGAAACAAGTGCTAGAAAATCTACCTTGTCTAAATATAAATGAACTATTTTATTCTTCCTTAGTGTAGCCTTTAACATATAGCATAGCATGGTGCTCTGCTTCCTTATTCAGCAATGGTTAAAATAGTTCTGTGGAAACATTACAGAGGTATTTGATTGGAGCATTTAACAAACATAGCCAAACAATCTGTCAATCAATAAATTAGTCACCAGTTTTCCAAGGAGCTCCATTTTTGTGTGCTTGTATAGTTTGGTTTTTTCAGTCATACAATAGCCATAATACAAACAGGTGAAGCTAAGTCCTGATAACTAATGTAATGCAATTTGGGAGGCACTTAGGTTGCTGTGTCGGCTTTAAAAATAAAACAGAGACTGAGAATTCAGCCCTTGACTTTGAAAGGAAAGTAACAAATGCCCTTTCTTTCATGTTTAGATAGGAAAAGGGAGGAACAAGCATCTGGCAGCTCTGCATAGTGCTTACTTTAGAAGGAAATGGGGTTACTAGGGACTTTTCAGTGAATTTAGTGCCACAAATTATCTTTGTGTAATGATTTGCTTTTGCATGGCTATTTTTTTTTTAAAAAAACCAAGATAGATTTCTTTAGGCCTTGCTCAAGTTGTCTCTTCACTCGCCATCACCTTATATTCTTCATCTGCTTTTCTCTGAAGGTTGAGCAGGGAAAAGCTTTCTCACCCTAAGTAGAATTACGATTATTATACACTTTTCTTCAGTTTATTTAACCTCATTGTAAGATTTACTCTTTCATTTCTTGTTGCCTCTTGGGCTTATTTTCACCTTAAACCCACCCACCCACCCCCTTTTTTTGAAAGATTGGGCTGGATTCCAGCTCTGTACCCTGTCTCTGGCATATGGATAATAACAAGGAAATGGAGTCCAAGTAAGTTGCTATAACTGTAGGAAATGCAAGATAGATAGAGCCATGTGGTAAGTTACCCCTATTTCCTCCCTCCCAGAGCAGCTACCGATATTCAACTCTGAGATAATTTACTTAATATGGAAGGGATAAGAATTCCATATCTTGATACGGAAGGAGTAAGAATTCCATATCTTGATACGGAAGGAGTAAGAATTCCATATCTTGATACGGAAGGAGTAAGAATTCCATATCTTGATACGGAAGGAGTAAGAATTCGATAGCTAACAGCAGCAAGTGACATGCTTCTACTTCTACTTTCAACAAGAGAAATGAGAGAGAAATGTGTGTTTGTATCTTTGTGTGGTACCCAAAATTATTATTGATGCAAGAAAAAGAAAAAAAGACCACCACCCCGCCTCAGTGTGATAAATGTTCAGCATAACAATAGTCACTGTATAAAATGTCATGGTCTGTTCAGATCTTGGCCTAGGCAAACAACATTTTCCAAAGTGTTTAGCAGAATATTTTGATACAAGGCCATGTTCATAGGAAATAACACAACATGTGGCTATTACAGTGTGTTGCGGATTACCTGACAGTTCAAAAAGATTTGTGGAGTGAAGTAACAAGGTCACTGATCATCCACGTCAGAGGACCCTTCAAGGTTGAGGGCTATGCTACACATGCCAGTGTTATGCGCTCCTGGCCACTTCCCTTCATGACCAGAGACAAGCTCGCCTGACCAATAACCAACCAAGACACAGTGAAGGACTTTTGTTTCGTTTATTGCAACAAGTGGGGAGAGAAGCTATCAAAACTTGGTTCTCTCCAAAGTTTCAACCCAAAATATTCCCATTTTTATAGATCCCTGGCCCCAGCTGCACATCCCTCCTCTTTCCCCATTGGCTGAGGTACTGTGAGGTTACACTCTTTCTGACCGCCTCCTACATATTTCCTGCTACATACTAAATCATACATCCCATGTACATTAAAATTAAGAGATAATTTATGCAAGGTGTGTCAGTTAATATTAATCAACTAATTGCACGTGCTCAGTTGTCTGAGTTCTAGCCCCTTTTTTATGACCTTTAGAAAAAATAGGTTCTTTCCTGTTTTGCTAGTTATCTTCTCTTACAGACCTTTTTATAGCTTGTCTTCTTCTTCCTTTCCCACTCTTATGACCCAGCTAATTTTTGCCTACGTGTTTCACTTAACATCCTTTCTTTTTGCTCTCCTTTCCTGGTTCTCATCTTCTCCATTCACCTAGTAAATTTCCACTGGAGCATATTCAGTTTTAAATTTCTCTTTCAATTTTAAAATTTTTGAATACCTTTCATTTAGATATTTAGATTTTATTAGATTTATATACCGCCCTTTTCCCGTAGGACTCAGGGCGGTTTACAAGGTGTTTAAAACATCAATACAAAAATTAAAAAACAATTAAAAATGATTCAATTCAGTGCCTGAAGTAGAAATATAAAAACCCCAATTAAAACTCTCAGCCTGGGCCGGAAAGCTCAAAGAGCCAGGTCTTCAGGTCCCGGGGAAATGAGCGAAGGTCGGGGGCAGTCCTAAGCTCCATGGGCAGCTGGTTCTATCAGCAGGATTTGTTTAACTTGGCAAGAGATTATAATGATTTATTAAAGGCTGTTTTTCTTTTCATCAGTGTTGTATTGAACTGCTGGAGTTTTGAGGAGTGATAAAATATTTCTGGCTGCAAAAGTTTAGCTGACTTGCAGCAAAATTAGTTCTCCTGGTAGAACGGCAGCTCAAGGAGAATTTAAACCTCAGTGAACTATACACATACATAAATTGTAGCTCCTATTTTTGGACAATATCATTGTAAATTCATAACTCACTATTAAGAAAAGAAAAATATAATGAAATGATTTTCCCATTCATCAGAAATAGAAACAATTTTAGTAACTTATCACTTTCTTCTAAAATATAACAAATGACCTCTTCTTCCCATATTTCATGTTTTATCCATAAACGAATCCTTAATATGCACATCAATTCAGTCCTGCTCAGCAAAATTTCATTAAAGGTTACCAGAAATAACAATGTATCTGTTTAACCTTGATTAAATAACCAACTTTATATTCCTTCCCTTTTTTTTACAATCTTAAACTTTAGTTCCTTCAAATAATGTCTTAGAAGTCACCCACACGTATTTGTCTTTTGTAAGTCAGACATTGTTTGCATCTGAGTCTTAGCTCTGACACTATTTTCCTAACTGTGGGATCAGGTGCATAGTCTTAACTTGACCTAAGGGAATACATGGCGAACAACATTTTGTTAACCATTTACAAAAAAATATTATTGCTCCCTGCTAAATAAAACAGTTGAAACGTATGCAAGTTATGTACATATGAGAAACAAAATAAGAACAATGGATATAGGGGGAAAGACATCCATATCTAAAAAAATGAAAACAAAACAAAATAGCCTTAGAATGATGGTACTGTAGATTTAATGTTGGATGATGTGATGTTCTCCTTTGTCATTATTTCTTTCACTTTTATTGGTTGCTTGTTGACTGTTGTAAGCTGCTTAGAGTTAGCCGTATTCAGATAGCATAAGAAGTATATTAATACATCCACCCACACAGCAGATATAGATTATTCTTAGGTGTTGTCTATATAATATCCAAGCATGGGAATTATTTACATTAACATATATTCTGATTTCAGTGGAGATTTACTTTCAGGCAAGTGGGTATGTGATAGCAGCTTTAAAGGCATAAGTATGACAATAGCATAAACTCAAACCACAAATGTAAAGTTGTAACCCCAAATACTATGTCTCTTAAGCTCCAGTGATGACAGTAAGACCTTGGCAATGGTGTAGTTTATTAGCAGCAATCAAGAAGACTGTCTATGCTGCCCTGGGAGGGAATTGAACAAGATTAATAGATTTTTGATCTGATAAATCTGCAGATCTCATGCTTTACTAGAATAAGCTACTGGCTGCTGATTCAACAGGCTCCTTCTCTGTTTCCTAAATAGCCATGGTGCTGATGTTTACTTGGACCAGTAACTGTGGACCACATTCAGGGCAGCACAAAGCCTTATTTGTGTGTGTGTGTTTTTCTGTAAAGTTCAAGTGAGGGGAAAAAACAGATACATACTGTAGTTTGAATAAAACAGGACTCCTTTTTTTGGCTCCTTTTTACTTTTCCTGCATATGGCTTTTAGTATTTTGGGCTTTTCCTTTGTGGAAAAGGGATAAACTAGATGAAAGAGGAATGCAAATTAAAGGTGCAAAGAACACCTGTGAGCAGCTCTCTGTGTACCCTTACACAGAAGCCCAATTGAACAATGAATAAATTTGCTTATGAGTAGAAATACACAGAGTTGTTCTGTGCAGTCTTTCTTCTAGGTGCACTTGAACTCTCTAAGACATGTTCTGATATAAATGCCTTGCACGGGACTGGGTGGATATGTTAATTTAATGCAGGGCTTTTCAACCTTTTCACCCATTGTACCGCTTTTAGGATATGGCAACATCCGAGTACCACCAGTCACCTAGCAAGGTGTCAAAAACTTGACAACCAAAAAAAAAAAAAAAGGAAAAAAGTGATGAAGTACAGGTAGTCCTTGACTTACAACAGTTCACTTAGTGACTGTTCGAAGTTACAATGGCATTGAAAAAAGTGCCCCACAAGCCACAGCCAAGCAAGACACCTGCCTGCCTGGTGGCGCTCTTCCTCCTGTCCGAGGTTTTCATTGTTGTGAGCATTTCTGTTGAGGATTGGCAGTGGGGGTGGGGTGGGGTGTGTTTGGTTTTTATTCCCCCCATCTTCTGGGTGGTTGCAGCAGGTTTTGGTCACTTCACATGACCCTGGGACACTGTGACCATCATAAATATAAATCAGTTGCCAAGCATCTGAATGTAAATCATAAGACCCTGGACATGCTGCAACATTCTAGCTGATCGGCGCTTCTTCTGGGCTCAGCAGAAGTGCCAGGATCAGTGCCGAGTTCCAGCTGGAGCCTGGCGCTGATCCTGGCGCTTCCACTGAGGCCTGACAGCCCTGCAGCTCCAGCTGTCTCTCGCTCAGGCTTCTGTGGTGCTGTCACTGTTTCAGCTCATTCCTCTCCCCCGCTACCACTTTTCTAGGATGGTCGCGTACCACCTGCCAGGTGCCAATCTACCACAGGTGGTACCCATACCACTGGTTGAAAAGCCTTGATTTAATGTATTCTTACCATGAGTCATCACAAGTATTCTTAACCCGAGGCATCATCACATGATCAGAAAGGAGCACAATGGCTCATGAGGTTAGAATGCTGGGATGAGATGATGGTCGACAGGTTCATGTTTGAGATCTGTTGCTGCTGTGGAGCAGGGGGAACTTCCGTTGCAGGATCTAGCTCCTGCCAACCCAGCAGTTCGATAGCAGGCAACCACATATAGATAAATGGGTACCACTTAGGTGGGCAACTTAATGGGGACATGAAAGAAGCCCCCAACTGGGCGTTCCCTGGGCAACAGTAATGCCACTGGAAAATCTTTTCATCACGGAAGTAATAGTACATGATCAAAGGGACTTCTTTATGCATGAAAAGCACATTGCAGGTTGAGTGACTTCTGGGTCTCTTTAGATGTTCTATACTAGGAAAAAAATGATGCAACAGGAGCAGGAAGCTGCTATACAGGTAGCTCTCGGCTTACAACAGTTCATTTAGTGACTGTTCAAAGTTACAACGGCACTGGAAAAAGTGACCTATGACCATTTCTCACACTCATGACTGTTGCAGCATCCCCAGGGTCATGTGATCAAAATTTAAACACTTTGCAGCTCTGGCATGTATTTATGATGGTTGAAGTGTCCTGGGATCATGTGATGCCCTTTTGAGACCTTCTTACAAGCAAAGTGGCTGGGTCCCCAAATGTGTCAAGGATCCTGTTTCTCCTCCATTGTGTTAATGCTGTGTGCATTTTAAATTTTGTACAGGTAGTTCTCAATCTACAATTGTTTATTTAGTGACCATACAAAGTTGCAACGGCACTGGAAAAAGTGACTTGTGACGGTTTCTCACTCTTACAACCATTGCAGCATTCTGACGGACTCGTGAACAAAATTCAGATGCTTGGCAACTGACTCATATTTATGACGGTCTCAGTGTCCCAGGGTCACGTGACCACTTTGTGCGACCTTCTGACAAGTAAAGTCAATGGGGAAGCCAGATTCATTCAACAACCGGGTTACTAACTTAATAACTGCATTAATTCACTTAACGACTGTGGCAAAAAAAGTCATAACACGGAGCAAAATTCACTTAATATTTTTTTTATTTTTATTTTTTATTTTAATCCCATTTATAGCTCGCCCTTCTCCGAAGACTCAGGGCGGCTTACAATTTAAGCACAAACCACTTAATAACTGTCTCACTTAGCAACATAAATTTTGGGCTCAGTTGTGGTCATCATCTGTATTATGATGAAAATTGTTTTTAATTTATTTTATGATTGTTCGCCACCCGTAGTCCCTTTTTGAGATGGACGGCTATACAGTACAAACTGAATGAATAAATAATACCTAGGAGAAACTGTTCCAGCAGTTTCTAAGTTCAGCTTTTCTCATCTAGGTATGCTAAATTGTAACCCTCGTTAGACCTTGCTGCCATTGCTATGAAGATGAGGAGAAGTATTGTAGCCTAACACAGGGGTGTCAAACTGCCGGCCTGCGGGTCGGACGCATCACGAAGAAGCCACGCCCACCCCATTGCCGCCAATGGCAAAACTGTCTTGATATGTTGCGGACGTCACGTTTGACATGTCTGGCCTAACACCTTTTTTTTTAGGGAAATAAACCAAAACAACTGAATCTGCTTTATTGTGAGAAATCTGGCTTATTTAAAACAATAACCCATTCCAACAGTAACCCAAGCAAGGGTGGCCCAACAAGCTGTTAAGAACATTCTCTCCCTTGGCAGAGGCCAATGGGTATTGGGACAAGATGAAGGAGCTGCATGAGAGTTACATTCTGGCTTGTCTTCTGGCCTTTGTAACTAATTGCCATGTAAAAGGTCACTAGACTGAAAGGAGACATCACCAGATAAGCTGGAAAGATGACCAGTGGTGGGATTCAGCTGATTTGTACCAGTTCAGTAGAACCGGTAGCTAAATTTTGCTGAGTTCAGAGAACTGGCTGAATGCACACTGCTTCTGAAGTCCATTCTAGGCCTTGAGGCTTGGAGGAGGCCTCTCCAGCCTAAAATGGCTCACCAGAAGTGGGTGGATGCCACTTCTGGAAGTCCGTTCTAGGCCTTGGAGGTCCAGTCCTGCATCCAATAAAAATCTGATTCTTCTCTCCAGACTAACATCTTTTCAGGGAATCGGGGTGGGTTAGGCCTGTGAAAAATATGTGAAGAATCATCTGTGTTCCTAGGGATGCTTCATTATTTTGTTTGATTTAATCAGAAGGCCATGCCATAAGAAGTTCGCGTATCAAGAGGATACATACCTGACTATGAAGATTGTAGCTACAACTAGGGGGGAAAAAAGGGAGACTTGACTGTAAAGCAAGAGGCTGGACATGATGAATATACAGAAGGGGCTCTTGAGGCAAGCAATGAGAACAGGAAATCTAATCTTCCATTTTTTCCTATATATAGTAAATGGCTTAAAGATAAGCACATAATGGCTTGTATAAATATATCTAAAATGTGTTTGGTAGGCACATATTTTCAATATGTTGTCATGATAAGAACCACATGTAGAACTTGAAGAGTGAAGCAAAGCTACTTTGAGTGTTTGCCCCTAAGTAAAAATTATGTGCAGTTTATGTGTGTGTAAATATTTAACTGGAAGAATGGCCACATGAGAACTACTTCAGAACAATCATGGAGACAGGAAGCCACAAATTAAAGCTCTGAAATTTAGCATGCTTGTATGTCTACATAAATAAAACCAACTGGAAAGTCTGAAAGAAAGAAAAAAAGAAAGAAAGAAAAATACCAATGGGGGAAGGGCAGATCAGAGAGAAAACGATGTAAAAATCTCCTTGGCTCAGATAAGAGTTGATTAAAACCTGGAATCACAGCCTGGGAATAAACAACCTTCCCAGCTTTAGTCTACATTCTGGAAAGTGTTAGACCTGCTCTCAAAAATATTTATTTTCCATGTGAGCAGCCTCTGTCATTCTTGGCAATATGGACAAATGTAATCTCTTGATTGTGTAAACCTGGATACAGGCCATAGCTCCTTCCAAGCTTTTAGGTGGTGGCCTGTAGGAGCTCTTCTGGGAGACCGTCATCAATTATATTTGTGCAGAAGGCTTTGAAGAGTAGTCCAGTTTATTGGGTTATGTAAAAATGGCATCTACCAGTGGTTAAATAAAGAATTCTTCCTCTTTTGATATACCCCATGTGGGATTTTAAGTGCTGAGTTCTGGCAGTGGGAATAGGGGAAGCAGACTTATCCTCAACTCTATCCAACAAGACAATACAAGGATCTAGGACAACTCAACATGGCCAATTCACCACGACCAACTTGCTGTGGCCAACTCACCACAAGACAATTCAATGTTGTATTAATCATTTCATTCAGGTACTTCTGGTGAGCACATTTTCATTGAAATTAATGTAACTCTTGCATTTCTGGATTGACTTTTTATTTTATTATTATTGGCCACAGTACCTTCAAAATTACTTTAACTTTTGTACTTGTTGAATTGTCCTGCGGCGAGTTCTTCCACAGTGAGTTGGCCATGGCAAATTGTCTCACAAACCCACATTGATTGTCTGCAGCTTATAGAACCTTCCAAAACTGTACCATCAAATTTAGCTGCAATGAGTCCAACCATTCTGCCATGTTTCCATCCATCAGTAAAAATGAATCAGGGTTTATAACCAGTTAGGTCTTACTGAGTTGCACTTAATTCCTGCTGCTCTTATGGGTTAATCCTTACAATCTGACCTCTTCCAAGAACATTTCAGCAATCTCTTTGACACTGTCCATTCCCTTGATCTGTTGCTTTCTCTTTCTTCTGTGCATCTCAGTCTTGCCAGATTTTTACATTAATCCCCAAATACTCTGAAAATTGATGGAAGATGTATAGCAAAATCACCTTGACCCATATATGAAAAAATGGGTTTCAAACCACACCTAATTCTTTTGGTGAAGTCATTAACTCACAGACCCACAGTCGTCGTCATCATCATCATCATCATCATCATCATCATCTAACTATAGGATCTTCCACATCCAAGAAAACTCCCTAGTTTTTGTTTCTTCCTGACTTTAATCATTGAATCATAGGCAGAATGTAATAACTGCTCCAAAAGCAACTTGTTGTTCTGCTACCAAGTAACAGAGCAAAATAATAGAATAACAAAGTTACAAAAGACCTCAGAGGTCTTCTAGTCCAGCCCCCTGTTAAAGCAACCCTACACCATTTCAGACAAATGGTTGTCCAATCTCTTCTTAAAAACCTCCAATGTTGGAACATCCACAACTTCTGGAAGCAAGTTGTTCCACTGATTAATTGTTCTAAGTGCCAGGAAATTTCTCCATAGTTCTAGGTTGGTTTCCATCCATTGCTTCTTGTTCTGCCTTCAGGTACTTTGGAGAATAGGTTGACACCCCCCCACACACACACCCCTGTTCTTTGTGACAGTCCTTAGATATTGGAACACTGCTATCATGTCATCCCTAGACCTTCTTTTTATTAAACTTGGCATACCCAATTCCTGCAGCCGTTCTTCGTATAATTTAGCCTCCAGTACCCTAATCATTTCTGTTGCTTTTCTGTACTTTTTCTAGAATCTTAATTTTTATCTAGAAGAGATAAACTTTATTTAGAAGTGGAGGCATCCCTTAGCAGTGGCCAGATCTTGACAATGGAGAAGTTTCCTATTGCTAAAAGGGCAGAATAATGCTTCTGAATGAACATGGGTGGTCTCACGTGCAGGCACCTCTGTGGCTAGGAGGGCTTTGGAGAAAGCAGGGGGACACAGCCTGTATGCGTGAGAATGAATTTGGAAATGGGCAGGACAAGAGATAGAATGGAGGGCTCCTCAATGGAAGTAGTGTAAACTTGTCGGGGAGGGCGGGTGCAGTCTTGGCAGTGAGCCTCACTTGTTATCTAGCGATCATCTGCCTGCGTTACAGAAGGAATGCCTGTTTGCCTCTACTTATGCTCTGCTCGAGAGGCTGTAAATAAAGTCAGTTTCCAGATTTCCAGTGCATAAAGGAAACTAAATCTCTGTAGTGGTGATTATGGAACGCCTGATGACTGGAGAAATGGGGGTGTATGACTTGCTGAATGTGCAGCTCTGGGGATTGAAAGGGAAGTAGCTAATTCCGAAGAGCTTGTGCTCTGACTAGGGGGAGAGGGGGGGGGACACAGAAGGACATCTTGGATTTTTTCAGCTGAGTCTTGGCACTGCCACAAGGCAGAAGGAAGCATCTACCTCAGACAGCTAGGGTCGGGTTGGTGGTGAGGTGCAAGGAGATAGAACTGGGTCAGCCACATTAGCTGTCCTGCATGCATTATCTGTGTTGTGATTTCTTTTATTTAAGAATAAACAGGATGCCATGCCATCAAGAACCAGCATATTAGCCATCAAATATTGGCTTTGGAATCTTGGAAGGGAAGGGGATCAGGTGCCTTGGTCACAATAAGTAAACAATGTGTGTGTGTGTGTGTGTGTGTGCGTGTTTCTGTGTGGCTGGCTGAGGAATTCTGGGAGTTGAAGTCCACAAGTCTTAAAGTTGCCAAGTTTGAAGACCCCTGCTGTAGGCAATACTTAGGTAACACTTACAGGCAATCCTTCAGAAACTGTAGGGACAAAATATAAAGTGCTTTAAAGAGTTTCGCCCCCATGTTGAACTGCTTCCAAAATTCAGGAGCCAAAGCAGCTCTTTCTCCAAGGACTTTTTAGCAACCTTGGCTGCAGGTTTAGACAATCCCACAGAGACCACATTGAAATAGTCCAAAATGATGGAAAATAAGACCCAGGTTGCAACGGCCAGGTCTGTGGTTCTCAGAAATTACATGTAATAATTTGAAAGCTGAGGAAAAATGCAGATAGTCTCTGCTTCAAATGTAAGGTTAGAATGACTTTTTTTGTGCTGGATGGGGCTGAAAGATGGCTTGTCCATTATATAAAAGTACCCCAACTTGCAAACCTGTAATTTTAAAGGGAATGCAGTCCTATTACAATACAAGTTGAATCCCCAGAAGAAAAGGAAATACATTAATTTTCATAATAATGTGAGTGCATAACTTACTCAGTAAGCAATTGATCAGGAATAGCTCTCTCGTGTCTGGATTCATTTTTAGTCTGTCCATTTTGAGTCCTTTATCCATGTCCAGATCCCTGGTTGAAATTCTTGCCCAGAATTCACTGGAAAGGAGCAAGAAAGTCAAAGGTCTTCATTTGACAAAGTTGAAAGACGACCAAATGCCGTCCCTAATAAAGAAACAACACCAATTCTATGCTTTTCTTGTCAGTTACAGAAAAAGTCCTGCAAGGAACGCTACACTTTCCTTAGGCTAAATGTGAATAGTAAACCTAGAGCTGGAATAATTCTCTTTACTTCTGTATTGGTGCCTAAATCTTCACCTGACATTGCTGGCAGTAATCATCATTCTAAGTAAACACACATACAGCCTTTCAGTTATTGTGCCCACACTGCAAGTGATTTTTTTTTTGAGACAGAGATTTCACAAATATTGCCTTATGACTTTTGTAAGCCACGTTAAGAAATACAAAATTGAGTTATACATTTAATAACAAGGCAATTATTTTTTTTTCTTACATCAGCATGTTTGTTCACAAAATCCTTTTGGCTTTACCATTAGAATCTATTTTGGGAAGCATTATCATAAGTCATTAAGCAAGAGATGTCCTGAGGACTAATTAGTTATTTTCTGAGTGTTGTGTCTTGTAGCAGGGCTTTTAAATGGAACACTTAACCAGCCAGCTCTTGAATAAATAGACCATGCGGTGCTTTCTGAAGATGTTGATAACATGGTTACTTCACCTAGCTAATAATGGCTGTTAACACAAGCTGGTTCATAACCCTCAGAATTCAGCCCAGGGTGTCAACTATTTTTACAAGCTCAGCTTCAAAGGCTTGCTATCTCTGAAAGCCAGGAAAATTCAACTGCTATGTATTGGGTAGATATTCAAGGAAAAGGAAATGGAAGAACAAGCTAAAAAAACTGGCCTATTAAATGACCTATCAAGTCCCCTCTAATTCACACTTTCTATGATTTAGTAAGACTGGTAACAAATGCGATCAAAGGTATGATCAAATTATAGCACAAACTGAATGAAAAAAGAAAAAAAAACCTTTGCCTGTTCACTAAAACAGTATTTTGGTTTGCTGGAATATATTACTGACTCCTGGAATTTCCAAATAATTTTAAATGCTAACACTTTACCAAAATTTGTCCCTATCCTTACAAATCATATCCTACCATTCTTTTGTGCAGCTCAAAGCAGTTTATATACAGTACAACATTCTTTGTTGTTGTTGTTAGTTGCAAACTTGTGTCCAATCCATCGCGACTCCATGGACAGCGTTCCTCCAGGCCTTCCTGTCCTCTACCATCTTCTGGAGTCCATTTAAACTCATGCCTACTGCTTCAGTGACTCCATCCAGCCACCTCATTCTCTGTCATCCCCTTCTTCTCTTGCCCTCAAATTTTCCCAGCATTAGGCTCTTCTCCAGTGAGTCTTTCCTTCTCATTAGGTGGCCAAAGTTTTTGAGTTTTAGCTTCAGGATCTGGCCTTCTAAAGAGCAGTCAGGATTGATCTCCTCTAGGACTGACCGGTTTGATCACCTTGCAGTCCAAGGAACTCACAGGAGTCTTCTCCAGCACCATAGTTCAAAGGCCTCAATTCTTTGGTGCTCAGCCTTTGTTATGGTCCAACTTTCACTGCCATACATTGCAGCTGGGAAGACCATAGCCTTGACTATATGCACTTTTGTTGGCAGGGTGATGTGTCTGCTTTTTAGTGTGCTGTCTAGATTTGCCATGGCTTTCCTCCCCAGGAGAAAGTGTCTTTTAATTTCTTGGCTGCAGTCCCCATCTGCGGTGATCTTGGAGCCCAGGAAAATAAAATCTGTCACTACCTCCATTTCTTCCCCATCTATTTGCCAGGAATTGAGAAGGCTGGATGCCATGATCTTGGTTTTCTTAATGTTAAGTTTCTCTTCACTTTCTGCCATTAGAGTGGTATCATCTGCATATCTTAGGTTGTTGATATTTCTCCTGGCAATCTTAATTCCAACTTTTGACTCATCTAGCCCTGCCTTTCTCATGATGTGCTCTGCATATAAGTTAAATAGGCAGGGTGACAGTATACAGCCTTTCTCAATTTTGAACCAGTCAGTGGTTCTGTGTCCAGTTCTCACTGTTGCTTCTTGACCCGCATATAGGTTTCTCAAGAGACAAATAACATGGTCTGGTACTCCTATCTCTTTAAGAACTTGCCACAGTTTGTTGTGATCAACACAATCAAAGGCTTTAGCATAGTCAATGAAGCAGAAGTAGATGTTTTTCTGGAACTCTCTAGCTTTCTCCATGATCCAGCGTATGTTGGCAATTTGATCTCTGGTTCCTCTGCCTCTTTGAAATCCTGCCCATACTTCTGGTAGTTCTCGATCCACATACTGCTGGAGTCTAGCTTGTAGGATTTTAAGCATAACTTTACTAGCAAGTGAAATGAGTGCAATGGTGCGTTAGTCTGAACATTCTTTGGCACTGTCTTTGTTTGGAATTGGAATGTAAACTGATCTTTTCCAATCCTGTGGCCACTGTTGAGTTTTCCAAATTTGCTGGCAAATTGAGTGTAGCACTTTTACTGCATCGTCTTTTAAGATTTTGAATATCTCAGTTGGAATACTGTCATCTCCACTAGCTTTATTGTTGCTCAGCTTTCCTAAGGCCCCCTTTACTTCACATTCTAGGATGTCTGGCTCGAGGTCAGTGACCACCTCATTGTGCTTATCAGGGATGTTAAGCTCATTCTTGTATAGTTCTTCTGTGTAATTTTGCCACATCTTCTTAATCTCTTCTGCCTCTGTTAGGTCCCTGCCATTTTGGTCCTTTATCATGCCCATTTTTGCATGAAACATTCCCTTCATCTCTCCAAATTTTTTGAAGAGATCTCTGGTCCTCCCTATTCTATTATTTTCTTCTATTTCTTTGCACTGTTGATTTAAGAAGGCATTCTTATCTCTTCTAGCTATTCTCTGGAATTCTGCATTCAGTTGGGCGTATCTTTCTTTTTCTCCCTTGCCTTTTGCTTCTCTCCTTTCCTCAGCTATTTGCAAAGCTTCCTCAGACAGCCATTTTGCTTTCTTGCATTTCTTTTTCTTTGGGATGGTTTTAGTTGCTACCTCTTGTACAATGTTGCAAACCTCTGTCCATAGTTCTTCAGGCACTCTGTCTATCAGATCTAATTCCTTAAATCTATTTGTCACCTCTACTGTATATTCATCAGGGATATGATTTAATTCATACCTGAGTGGCCTAGTGCTTTTCCCTACTTTCTTCAGTTTAAGCCTAAACTTTGCAATGAGAAGCTCATGGCCTGAGCCACAGTCAGCTCCTGGTCTTGTTTTTACTGACTGTATAGAGCTTCTCCATCTTTGGCTGCAGAGCACATAGTCAGTCTGATTTCTGTGTTGACCATCTGGTGATGTCCATGTGTAGAGCCGTCTCTTGGATTGTTGGAAAAGAGTGTTTGCTATGACCATTGTATTCTCTTGACAAAATTCTATCAGCCTGCGCCCTGCTTCATTTTGTACTCCAAGGCCAAACTTGCCTGTTATTCCGGTTATCTTTTCGCTTCCTACTTTAGCATTCCAATCCCCCATGATGATAAGGAGATCATTCTTGGTGTTAATTCTATAAGGTGCTGTAGGGCTTCATAGAACCGGTCAATTTTGTCCTCTTCAGCACTGGTGGTTGGGGCATAGACTTCGACTACTGTGATACTAAAAGGTTTGCCTTTGATTCGAGCTAAGATCATTCTGTCATTTTGGGGATTGTATCCCAGTATTGCTTTTCCTACTCTTTTGTGAAGGCTACTTCATTTCTTCTGAGGGATTCTTGCCCGCAGTAGTATACCTGATGGTTATCTGAATTAAATTAACCCATTCCTGTCCATTTTAGTTCGCTGATACCTAAGATGTCGATGTTCAGTCTTGTCATCTCTTGTTTGACCACGTCCAGCTTTCCTTGATTCATGGATTTTACATTCCTATGGTGAAAAAATCTTTACAGCATCGGACTTTCCTTTCACCACCAGACACATCCACAGCTGAGCGTCCTTTCGGCTTTGGCCCAGTTGCTTCATTCTTTCTGGTGCACTAGTACTAGCCCTCTGCTCTTCCCCAGTAGCATATTGGATGCCTTCCAACCTGAGGGGCTCATCTTCCAGTGTCATATCATTTTGCCTTTTGGAACTGTCCATAGGGTTTTCATGGCAAAGGTACTGGAGTGGGTTGCCATTTCCTTCTCCAGTGGATCACGTTTTGTCAGAACTCTCAGCTATGACTTGTCCATCTTGGGTGGCCCTGCACGGCATAGCTCATAGCTTCATTGAATTATGCAAGCCCCTTCGCCACGACAAGGCAGTAATCCATGAAGGGGATACAATATTCTACCCTGCTCCTATTTTTCCCCAGCCTTGTGAGGTAGGTTAGGCTGAAAGAGAGTAACAGAATAACTGAGTTGGAAGGAACCTTGGAGGTCTTCTATTCCAACCCTCTGTTCAAGCAGGAGTTCCTATACCATTTCAGACAAACGGTTGTCCAATCTCTTCTTAAAACCCTCCACTGATGAAGCACTCACAACTTCTGAATGCCAGCTGTTGCACTGGTTAATTGTTTTCTCACTATTAGGACATTTCTCCTTAGAGGTTGGTTCTCTCCTTGATCAGTTTCCATCCATTGCTTCTTGTCCTGCCTTCAGGTGTTTGGGAGAATAGGTTGACCCCCTCTTTTTTGTGGCAACCCCTGAGATTTTGGAACACTGCTATCATGTCAACTCTAGTCCTTCTTTCCATTAAACTAGCCCCCTGATCAACCTTGTTGATCTTCCTTGCAGTCTTTCTAGAGTCTCAGCTTTCTAGGCCCAAAGTCACCCAGTCAACTTTCATACCTAATCCTCATGCCAAAAAATAGGTTGCACTTTTTTGATTCAGTGCTTCACTGCATCATTCATAGTTGAACATATCATGATTAATTAGTTGGGAAAGATTTCATTGTTGCTGTCTTTTCATCCTTTGGCCCTGGGAATAGGCTGGATCACACCACCCAGAACTCTTAGTCCTGTTGGATAGATTAGGGAGATTTAAGTTCAGTGAGGGGGTCTAATGACATATGTGTCAAAGGTGATACACCATAACATTTTGGAGAGCACACCAGTGTTCACCAATATTCGACAGGTTTCTTGAAAGCACGCCAATTCTTGTGTGAGTTTTGGAGGCTGTGGAGGCCTCTGGAGAACGGGGTGTATTCTTTCACACTCTCCAAAGGTTGCACAAGAGGGCTGTGCTCTTGTGCAGCCTCCGGAGCCACTGAAAATCATGGGGTATAGTTTTGCACGGTATTTGGAAGTTGCACAGGCTGCAAAAGATCATTCTCAGTAACCGCTTCAAGAATGAAGGCCTTGTACAACCTGGAGCAGCCTCAAGTAGGTCACAAAAAGAGAACAGCACCTGAAAGTAAGCGGTGGACAGCAGATCCTGGAGACTGCTGGGTCATGAGAGCAATTTTGCTGTTCCCCAAGGGTCCCCTGCTTTGGGAGTGGCACAAGATGGCCTTTTTAAGTGCTAAGACTGAAATTGTGACCTGGACTTGTACCTCAGGCCCAACTTTGGTGTTGCTGAATATCCTTGTTTAGAGTGCCTTAGATGAGCTGGTGTGTGTGTGTGTAATAAAGAATTGTTTCTCTTTCGTTCAGGTCTCTCTCTCTCTCTCTCTCTCTCTCTCTCTCTGTGTGTGTGTGTGTGTGTGTGTGTGTGTGTGTATAGCATGCCAGCAGAGTCAAGTTAGATTTTTTCCAAATTTTTAACACACTGAGTCCAAAAGGTTCACCATCTCTGCATTAGGTTAAGGGAGACAGTTTGAAACTTATGTACACTGTGAGTATGTCTTATGTTTTCATATCTGTTTTATATTTTAACAAAACAAAAAACATTTTAATCCACTCCCTCTGAGAAAAATAGACCAACAGGGGTAATGAAGTTTGTGGGAAGTGGAAGGGAAGATTATTTAGCTGCCTCTGAGAAGAAATGTAGTTATTTTTAGTTAGGAAGCAGTGATCACGGTGCACGTGGCTAGATTTTGCGCAGCAGCATTGGGGATTCGCCAGAAACATAAATAAATGTTTTAGATCTTTTAAATAATCTTTTATAATTAATTCTATTACATGTTTTTATCCAGCATTAGACTATATTCAATGTATTTTTTATTGTCAGGTCAGTATGATTCAGTTTTTCTGAAGGTAGCTAATTTTTGTTTTGTTGTTACATCATTAATTGTAATATATTGCTATGTCTTCTTGTGTTGGTTATGTTTAGTTTTGCTTTATTTGAATGTTTAATTTATGTGTTGGCCTTTGATTGATTGTTTGAGTTTGGAAGCAGGTGTTAATAGGAATTAACTGCAATGATATAAAGACAGAATTCTAAATAAATCCTTGAATAATCTGATAGAGGTGGCTTCTGTATAGTTTTCTCTTCTAGGGCACTGGATCTAGGGAGATATCATTTGAATTAAGTTGGCCAGAGTTTGTAAGTAAACCAGTGACATAATTGATTCCTTCAGAACAGAAAAGCCATCAACTAGATAAAAGCTGAAGTTTCCTTCAAACTGCCCTCAGTTCTTGATGATTTTATAGATGATTGATTGATAATGTGCCATTAAATCCATGTTGACTCTTAGTGACTACATAGATTTTTTCCATAATGAATTGCCCGTAATTTAGTCCTTCAGTTCTGCCAAAGATGTATCCATCACCACAGTAATTGAATCCATCCACTTTTCTCCTGGTCATTCTCTTCTTCT
The DNA here is from genome assembly GCF_947247035.1 of Vipera ursinii. Taxonomy (NCBI): domain Eukaryota; kingdom Metazoa; phylum Chordata; class Lepidosauria; order Squamata; family Viperidae; genus Vipera; species Vipera ursinii. The sequence continues at coordinate 275,118,445 of NC_139512.1, read as the reverse complement.
TCTTCTTCCTTACAACTTCATAAATAGATCCATATAATTCAAATCAAATCAAATGAATAACCTTTTCCTCAGTTCAGTGTGGAAATGCTTTTCTACTGCCTTTTGAGATGTTTTTCTGCTTCTCAGATTAATCTATAGCTCTGATAATTCCTGGTGATCTTCCATTCAAATACCAAGCAAGCTGGATCTGCTTAGCTTCTGAATCCAGAGAAGGACAGCCAGATGCTGGATCAAAATTATAGATACTTGGGTTCGTTTAGCATAAGTGCTTTACTTTCCCCTCTTTCTCTACTTGCGTACATCTTCGCCTTTCAAATTACTAACTTTGGTTGGATTGAGGCCACTATTTTCCCAATGTAGACTGTTTCCAGTGCTTCAGTATTTGGTAACTAGCCTGATGGTACTATTCTAGCCATGTGGCTCTTGTTTTCTATACATCACTTTGCTGCTTCTATTCAGAGAAATGTTATAAGCTATTTTAGCTAACCATGGAAGCTACTGGATTGCACAAAGTAGACACTGCCGCCTTGTGGAAAATATAGGAATAACCTAAAGCAGTATTTAAATTTCTGTATTATTTTAATAACAGCTCATGAGTGTAATTAGCAGACAGGTATTAAAAAATAATTGGGGTCCTTTGTTGATATTTCCAGGTCTATAAAATATAGATACAGTGCTTAAAATCTAATTCATGCCTTTTTAAAAAAACAGCTGAATAACTATAAATATTAATATGAGATTTGACAGATGAAAATAAAATAAAAAGGAAACGGTTTATATTTATTCTAAAAAATATAATATAGTAAAGGTGATATAAATTCAAAAAGCACAGTGCCCAGTTCACAACTGGATAAGAAAATCTTTAACTATGTGCTTATATGTTCTTTAGTGTATGTGCAGAATTTCAAACATATATAAGTTCTGTCATGGTGTAACTTAACATTTAAATTTATGTTGTTGTTGTTAGCTGCAAAGTCGTGTCCAACCCATCGCGACCCTATGGACAACGTTCCTCCAGGCCTTCCTGTCCTCTACCATCTTCTGGAGTCCATTTAAGCTCATGCCTACTGCTTCAGTGACTCCATCCAACCACCTCATTCTCTGTCGTCCCCTTCTTCTATTGCCCTCAATCTTTCCCAGCATTAGGCTCTTCTCCAGTGAGTCCTTCCTTCTCATTAGGTGGCCAAAGTATTTGAGTTTTAGCTTCAGGATCTGGCCTTCTAAAGAGCAGTCAGGATTGATCTCCTCTAGGACTGACCGGTTTGATCGCCTTGCAGTCCAAGGGACTCGCAGGAGTCTTCTCTAGCACCACAGTTCAAAGGCCTCAATTCTTTGGCAGCCTTTTTTATGGTCCAACTTTCACTGCCATACATTGCAACTGGGAAGACCATAGCTTTGACTATATGCACTCAAGAGACAAATAAGATGGTTTGGTACACCCATCTCTTTAAGAACTTGCCACAGTTTGTTATGATCCACACAATCAAAGGCTTTAGCATAGTCAATGAAGCAGAAGTAGATGTTTTTATACAGCATACTAAACCATTGCCTCTTACAGAAATGGAAATGTATTTACTTTAGTGAAAAAGACAAGGTTTCAAAGTTAAATTTGGAAAAGTTCAAAGACTATAAAGTCCCATCTTGAAATATATCTGAATATTATATTTAGAAGTTGCATTGCTTTTTTTAAAAAATGAAAGGAAACACAATTTTGTAAATGTACTTTTTTGTGCTCAAATATCCAAGAAACAGCACTGTACACTTTAAATGTCTGAAAAACTTCCATTGATTAGAGAATGAAAAAAATAGACACCATGAACTTGAAATCTGCTTATCCACAAGGGTTGATAACTGTGGTTTTGCTCCCTAAGGCTGTCCGTACCCAGTTCAAGTGCTGCCTTCACACAAGGCACTGATTCACCAACTAGTCAGGTACATTTTATGTAATGTGTGAAGCATCTAGCATCACAATACATTCAAGCAATTGGATTAATTCCCTATAGCATGTTTATTTATGCATGGATAACTCATTAGGAAAATTGCCCAGGTGAGAGGATGAAAAACATTTCCTCTTTATCTTCATCACTAATGAAACTAATCACCGGCTCCCTCCTCACTTATTTACAGAATAGTCAGGGGCTTCCTGTGTGAAGGCTTTCAGGAGGCGGGAGGGAAAAAGTTAGATCTGTCCCATGATCTGTTTCAGCCATTAATAATCTTCTGGTGGAAAAAGTGAGTTTGAAACAGAACAATCTGTTTATGTTTGAAACTGCCCACGTTTGAATGGTGTGAATTGCCCGAGGAGGCAACATTTTAAAGTTGGTGGGTGACTTTAGTTTCTATTTGTATCCCAGCGGTAGATGGGGGTGACTGACTGACTTGGAGAAGAAGTCAAAGAGAGGGCAACATGCTGCCTGAATCATTCCACCTGGGGAGGTTTCTCTGCGATCAAATGGGCTGGCCGAGTCATTCATTAAGGCACATTGTGTGGGTTTAAGAACAGCAGAGGAGAGGACTTCCCCCACCTTGAAAATCTTACCACAAGACAAACATGGCTTGGCAATGGGCCATACCTTTCTTCTGTCCTGCTCCCCTCCATGACGTTGCCTTCATCTTGTTCTCTAGCCTATCGGTGAAAGAGGCTTTATGTCAAGCTTAGCTAAATTGGTGCTAAACAAATATTTTTCTCCTTAATGTGACACTGTCAGAGGGCAGCCTCAAGTTATGTGTAATCTATTGCTAGAGGGGAAAGTGAACTGACTGCCATGGCTTCAAACAGGGTCCATGGAATAACAACAACAACAACAACAACAACAACAACAACAACAATAATAACAATAACAATAATAATAATAATAATAACAATAATAACAATAATAATAATAATAGTAATAATAATAAGTTTGGATAGTCAATAAGAAAGACAAAAAAGTTTGGATAGTGGACGTGGCACTGCCTGGAGACAGCAGAATAGAAGAAAGAACTGGAGAAGATAAAATACAAAGGCCTACAAACAGAAATAGAACAACCGTGGCAAAGGCAATCAAGGGTAGTACCAATAGTAATAAGCGTCTTGGGTGCAATCCCAGAGCACCACTTGGACACCATTGGCATTGACAAATTCACCATCAATCAATTGCAAAAAGCAGCTTTACTTGGAACAGCTTCCATCCTGTGATGATATCTGTAACACCATCAAACATCCAGATCTGCCTATCCCAGGTCCTTGGTAAGGACTTGATAGGTAGACAAAAATGCCAAATCCAGTCTGAACATCTGGCTGATTGTGCCATAATGAATACTACTACTACTACGACGACGACGACGACTTGGAAGGGACTTTGGAGGTCTTCTAGTCCAACCTCCTGCTCAGGCAGGAAACCCTATACCATTTTGGACAGGCTCTTAAAATCTTCCAACAGCTGAAGCTGATCTTTATGCTTTCAGCTACCAATGATATGCTTTTCAGTTTTGGTCAGCAGAAGGAGGGCTGGGGAGTGTGTCAGCTCAGGAGTGGGAAAACATCTATTCCAGTTCTGTAGGGCTTTAAACCCTTGCAAGTGACAAACTGTTAGAGAAACAAGGTAAACTGGGTCAGTTAATATGGATACAATAAAGCCCTATTTGTTGGATCGTCTCATCCCATTGGGACTGGCCTGCTCCACCCATTCTGGCAGAAGAGGCAGGCTGAAGGCCCCATCAGCCAGGGTATTCCAGCAGGTGGGGTCCAGGGAAAAAAGCCTTCTCTGCCATTGCTTCTATTCTTTGGAACCTTTTACCCCCCTGAGAGAGGTTGGCTCCAATCCTCTTAACCTTCTGCAGTTGCTTAAAGACCTGGCTCTGCCAGCTGGCTTGGAGCTCCAATGGGGTGGGGGGAATCTTTACATTGGTTGCAGTTGACAAACTAATAGCAGATTCCACCTACCACAGAGATGTAAATGTGGGTATCATCCATCTTTATTAGTACTCAGCCAACCCCGCCTAATCTAAGCAAGATATACTTAATGAAGAAATAATCAGAAAACATAAGGGATCTAGCCTAGGCTGGGAATTGGAAGAGAATTTTGGAAGGAAGCCATGACACATCAGTTCCATATTTTTTGACAAGGACACTACGAGAAAGATTGCATGAAGCCACCAGGATGGAGCTTGATCTGAGAGTAATTACTTTTTGGAAAAAAAGAAGGAACAAATGTGTTGGAAAGCTGACTCATAAAGACCTTAATGTGCAATACATCAGACAAAACACCTTTACCAATTTCTAAAGGTGGGTGTTTATTGGTCATACCGTGTATCATATTAAAAGACAAAGTGTGATAAGCTAGCACAATATTTGCCGTGATATGCTAGCATGTGATCCACTACATGTCACTCTACTGGCTAAAGTGAATGGAAACTGGTCTGTGTCTGGACTGCTACATGTTGCCCATTCTTGGTTTAATAGAATGTACAGAAATAGGAGAAGCCTGAATCAAAGAAAAGCTTAAAAAATTCTCCAGGGGAAAAAAAATGTAGTATGAATCTTTCTCCAGGAAAGAATGTCTTGTATACTGTGCAGTATTTGGATCCCAAAATGGGGAAAATGCTCTGAACCTGGCATGGTTGTATACCTGTAAGTAGCTTGTTAAAGAAGACCCATCTTTTTCTAGGTTCCATTGAAATGAAGGTTTCCTTATTGGTTCAGGTCAGATTAATGAAAAGCATCTTTCCACTGCTCAACTAGCTGTGATTGACAAATTGATTGGCTGATTTCTAGCATTCCAAGTTCCAAATGTTTCTCTGCTTGCTTTCCTCTAGTTTAGACCAGGGCTTTTCAACTTTTTCAACCTTTGTACCACTTTTAGGATATGGCAACATCCAAGTACCACCAGTCGCCTAGCAAGGTCTCAAAAACTTGATGACAAAAAAAAAAGGAAAAAAGTGACGAAGTACAGGTAGTCCTCGACTTACAACAGTTCGCTTACTGACTGTTCGAAGTTACAATGGCACTGGAAAAAGTGCACCCCAAGCCACAGCTGAGCAAGACACCTGCCTGCCCGCCCGGCGGCACTCTTCCTCCGGTCCGAGGTTTCCATTGTTGTGAGCATTTCTGTTGAGGATTGGCAGCGGGGGTGGGGTGGGGCGTGTTTGGTTTTTATTCCTGGGTGGTTACAGCAGGTTTTGGTCACTTCACATGACCCTGGAACACTGTGACCGTCATAAATATGAATCAGTTGCCAAGCATCTGAATGTAAATCACAAGACCCCAGAGATGCTGCAACATTCCAGCTGATCGGCGCTTCTTCTGGGCTCAGAAGCGCCAGGATCAGCGCCCAGCTCCATCTGGAGCCTGACACTGATCCTGGTGCTTCTACTGAGCCCTGACAGCCCCGAAAAAGCTCTGATCCTGTCACTTCTGCTGAGCCCTGACAGCCCTGCAGCTCCGGCTATCTCTCGCTCAGGCTTGTGTGGTGCTGCCACGGGTTCAGCTCATTCCCCTCCCCTGCTACCACTTTTATAGGATGGTCACGTACCAGCTGCCAGGTGCCAATGTACCACAGGTGGTACCCATACCAGTGGTTGAAAAACCCTGCTTTAGACTTATGAGTTTGCAGATAAACAAACCTGAAATTTTTGTCTTGTTAATTGCAGTATGCCAGATTTTCTGAAACTAGAAACTGTGGATAAAACTTAGAATTAAATTTTTGAAAAGCTATCAAATATCTTACTAAAACCATGTTGTGGTTTGTTTGCAACTTAGCATATTTCAATGAATTTCGAAGTTAACTTATTTAAGCTAACTCTCCTTAAGTTAAACAGCTGTTTTGCTTTTGGATGAAATATGAAACTGAGATAACTTAAAACAAGAAGAACGTACTAACTCCTCCTGGATGTACAAGAAAAGGGTTTGCACGTTCAGCTATGTCTGATCGTCCATGATTTGTTAAATCAAAGTTTCCAAGGTAAGAGGAGACCAAAATTTCTGTTGCTCCTAAGCATGGGCCAACTCTTACGCTAAAGAACTGTTAGCTTGATTACTTTAGTCCAATATCTAGATAAATAAATGTGCGAGCCTGCAATTTGTTTATATGGTTCTGGGAATAATTGTTTACTAAGACTATACCCTTCATGCAGTGAATTAGTTAAGCCACTACATTTGTAGCAAAAAAGAATTAGACAATTCACAGTAGCAATTTCTCACAAGTGATAAATAACAGGTAACACTTCTTCACTGAATTCCTTGTAAAACCAATGTCATCAAAAATAAAAATAAAAAACTATAAAATATGCCTTGCTGTAGCATACAATCACATTTCTCAATTGTTAAGAAGACCCGCTAAACACAGTATAAATTTTGTAGTGCACAAAATGTAGTGCACAAAATGTAGTTAAGACATTTAAAACAGAAGTGATCTTAAAGTATTTGCAACTCTTTTTTCTGGTTCACATTGAATCCTGAAAAGCATCACTTGTCATTTATTGAATAATGCTTGAAGTACTGCACTTGTTCAAATCTGAAGTGCTTCTTCTGCAATTCTGGGAATAATATTAACATGTCCATCTCTGTTAGTGAAGTAATGTAAGCAGCAACCTGCTTTATCACATAATGAGGAACAAGTGGTAAGCTGTTGGGCTGGATTGTGATCTTAACCAACCAGCCTTCATTAGCTAACACAAAAGTACTTTAGAAAACAGTGCATAAGCAAGAAACGGGAATACATTTTGAATGCACAGCACGAACCTAGTGCCATTAGGAAGATTTCTGCTTGTCCTTTGTAAGACATTTAACAAGATAGCAAGTGATGCTTTAGGTTAGTTCTGCCAAGCCACAAAGCTTTGTGATCCTGGAAACTCCAACTTCACAACATCTGGAGAGCTTTTGATCCCATCTCTGTCATGGAGGACATGCTTTTATCTTTCCTTTGTTGAAAATATTTTGATGGCACTCCAAATATTAACAAACCTCTCTGGGTAATAAATAAATTATTGAGAGTGGAAGAGGGCTGTTCTAATCTTAGACAAATAACTGATAAATATAACTGGCTGCCAGTCTTCTAGAGAAAGGGTTTTGGTGTGTTTTTTTCACCTTAGTTTCTTACCACGTATGTATCACTGAAATAAATGATAAATGAATTACTTAAGCTATTCTTGCATTCATCTCATCAACTGCACAAAACCAACTTTGAAGGAGAAAAACTCCATGCTATGTCTCCATTTGGAGCAATAAGCCTGTTGGTCAAATGCCTCCTTAAGTAACACCAGCTGCCTGCAATTAGTGCAGGTTCGAGTCCCACCAGGCTCAAGGTTGACTCAGCCTTCCATCCTTCCGAGGTAGGTAAAATGAGGACCCAGATTGTTGGGGGCAATTAAGCTGACTTTGTAATAATGCCGCTTGGGGTGTGTGTGAAAGCCCTAACAAGCAGGCATATACATAGAATGAAGGCTACTGCTAAGCTTGTAAGCCGCCCTGAGTCTTCGGAGAAGGGTGGGATATAAATGGAATTTAAAAAAAAAATGGTTTTCTACGGTTGTTATACCAACGAAGCTATTGCCTTTGGTTTGCCTCCTCAAGACTTTTCCTCCAGCTTCCTCTTGTGTAATCTTTCATTGCAGAACATTTCTTACTCAAAGAAATGAGCAAATCTTCCTGTCTCCTTTGAGAAAGTAGAGAACGTGGGACCACCGGCAGATTCTTTAGAACCCCTAGCTCTCCGGTATGTGCAATTTGCTCCTTTTAAAACTCAAATGCCATTCTGGTGCTTACTGTAAAATAATTGTTTGGAATTAATGATAGAGAACAGGCTTTAGCTTAGTTTTGTGGCCGTTTTCCTTTTTTTCAAAGATCAGTGTGACTTCCTCTTTTCCTTTAGTTCTGCAGTGCAGATAAGCAGCAAGGAGATAGGGCACGGCCCAGAGAAAATTAAACATTTTACATTCCCACTGATTTCAAGGAGAGAGACTTAAATAAGTCAACTTGTTTAAAAAGGGGCTTATTTCTGAATTACTGCCTTCAGTGCATGTATTGTAATCCGAGAACAGAAACCTTTTCCTCTGGGTTTTAGCCTGCTCGTTGGACTCAGATTGTGTTTAACTTTCATAGTGAAATAAATGTAGGGGACATGCTAACAGAACAGTTCAGGTTCAGAATAAAGATTTTATTACTGCAATCAAAACAAGTACAGATGAGCATATCCTTCGTTGTCAGAACTTGCACAATTGATAATTTGCTTTTAAAGCGAAGCCTGTGCATACTCTCATGTTTTTGGATGGTTGTCTAACACAGTTGTATTTATCTGCACTTGTTGCTTATGTTTTGCGACATCCGTTTGGCTGATTGGGAAAAGGTCCAACAACCTGAATTTTATACCCATGCCCTAGAAACTTTGATTGGCTTTATAATATTTTATACATTATTATACAATGCATAGTGTAAATATAGAAATACAGCAGGATCAGCAAACCAGGTCTCACCTGTAAGATTGCACACAAAAAAGGGCACATCTCAATGTTTCTTGGATTCTGCTTCAAGTTGTGGATTGCTTTTCTACACTGTTTAACTTTAGCCTTGACCAGAAGTGTTTTATAACCCTCATTGCAATGTCCTTCAATTTAAGCTAGGAGAGAAATTATTCAGAACTCAGAAGAGGTGTAGACAGCCTGTTATGCTTCTTCATAGATACTAAGACATCCTATAACAACTGTCACAAAAATTTATATAAAACTTTCCTTAGAAGTTTGGAAAAAAACGTGGGAATAATGTTTGCCTCCATTTCCGGTTCTCCTATTCCTTGATTATCCCAGTTACTAAGTTAAATATGACTGGTTCAAGGGAGAAGGAGCGGAGGCAGGCAGAGAGAGCTTGGCTCCTGATCGTTGCAAGGAGGGAATTTAAGGTTCCTTGGTGGGGAGTTCAGGCATGGCTATGAAGGTCTGACCATTAGCTACTTGAAATGGAGTGAAACCTGTATTGGAATGCACAGCCTTATAATAAGCAACTTCAGCAAATGGTAACAGGTCAGACCAGGCAGTACATTTTTGTACTGAATTTGCTTTTAACCATATGAATTCATACCCTTCATTTCTTAGATAATCATCTTTCTTCTGAGTGTTTAATGGAGAAATCCTCTCACTGTATTCTACCTATCAATTCATCAGAATTAACCACTATGATCTGATTGGTACACCCCAAACCGGAGTCTCTTCATTTAGGCAAAGTGTCACTTCAACATGTGCGCAACAATCTTTTTCAATCTTTTTTTGCAATTAACAGGAAACACGTTATACAAGTTACTTCCTTTCCAGTGTTATTATTTCTGATTGTTCCACAATGATTCTTACTCTCTCCTTCTCCCCTATTTTTTTCAAGGTTTTTACCACCGAAGCAAGCATTTTAGATGCAATAACAAAAGCATATCTTGTTTTGCTGCAGGTAAGCAATCCATTAATTTGATGTATTTTTCACTATTGACTCTGATTCTTATGCAGGGCTAGTTAGAAGTCTTTGAGTAGCTCCCTCTCAATTCAAGGAAGCTTTTTTGTAATGTTGAAATTTTGTACTTTTTCTACACCCAAACAGCAACTCTGACTTTCTATCCAAGTTAGCAATGGCATCGGGCATCAATCACACTCTCTGGGTATATGTACATTTTGGCACTTATTAAATAAATCTTACAATATTACAAATAATTGATTCTTCCTTATCACATAATAGCACTGCATTTCTGCCATCAGTATAAATACTTTCCCAATCTTCTTATCAGCTTTGCTGTACATAAAAATCAACATGGATTTCTTTGAAGTAGAAGTAACTAGAAGTAACATCATCTGCCAAATGGAATTCTTTTCAGGATAGATAAATGACAATAGAAATATCTATTATTCCTCACTCCAACTCAGAATCCGTACAAATGTTATGGTTGGAAATATGTATCAAAGAAATATAGATAGCAATAACAATGGCATTAAGACTTACCTACTGGTTCATAGTGCTTTACAGCACTCCCTGGATGAGTTACAAAGTCCTCATTTTACTAACCTCAGAAGGATGGAAGGCTGAGTCAAGTTTGAGCTGGTCAGGACTGAACTCATGGCAGTGGGCAGAGTTAGCCTGCAATACTGCATTCTAACTGCTCTGCCACCACACCGAGAAAAGTAAATATTTTAAAATATATTTATTGAATTATGGAAGGGGGGATTATTAGGAAAAGCTATGCAAAATAGGAACTGTGGATTTCTTAGCAAAAAAAAATCCCAATAAAAATTGATGAGGCAGGAGGATGATACCTAAGATCATCTTAGAAAGGATTCAAAGAAAATGTTAAGAATTGTGTTTGAGGTTACCCGCTGTGTTACAAATGTATACTTTGATGGGAAGTAGGAGTCAATTAAGATATACCTAATCTTTGGATAAATAGCTTTACCAACTGGTTAAAAGGGACGCGGTGGCTCAGTGGGTTAGGATGCTGAGCTTGTGGATCAGAAGGTTGGCAGTTTGGCGGGTTGAATCCTGAGTGCCGTGTAGCAGAGTGAGCACCTGTTACTCGTCCCAGCTTCTGTCAACCTAGCAGTTCGAAAGCACGTAAAAATGCAAGTAGAAAAATAGGGACCACTACGGTGGGAAGGTAACAGCGTTCCGTGTGCCTTTGGCGTCTAGTCATGCCGGCCACATGACCACGGAGACGTCCTCGGACAAGCGCTGGCTCTTCGGCTTTGAAATAGAGATGAGCACCGGCCCCTAGAGTCGGAAACGACTAGCACACATGTTTGTGGGAACCTTTACCTTTACCTTTACTGATTAAAACTATGCCCTAGTGGATTGACCCATCTAATATTGGCAGACAACTACAAATCTGACTGAAAGGTAGAATAAATTCTAGCTGCTCTTTTCAAGAGCTGAAACCAATGTTAACAAAACAAAACAGTGAGGAGTTTCCTCTCCCTTATTTACATAGTAAGTCCTCATTTCTGTTCTAACCTGGAAATTCATATTTGGATTTGCCAAGGGGGTATTTTCAGATGACTTAGGAGGCAACGGTTTTAGTTCTGTCTGGACAGGGCAGCTAAAGATTTTACTTATCTGAATGCATGGCGGCACTGGAAATTCAGGCAGTTTCAGCCCTTCCTTAGCGTTTGAAGGGCCTTTTGTCATGCTGTACTCTTTTAGAAATTAGTTATTGTTATAGCCAAAGAGCAATGATCAGAGCATTTTCTCAGAGTCACACAAGGAAACATATGAGTTGTTTTTTTACCCCAGATGATACTAAGAGAGTTAAAGGAATGGAATATTTCAAGCCAGGGCAAGCAAATAATAATAATAATAATAATAATAATAATAATAATAATAATAATAATAATGATGATGATGATGATGATGATGATGATGATGATGATGTTGGAAGGTACCTTGGAGGTCATCTAGTCCAACCCCATGCTCAGGCAGGAAACCCTATACCATTTCGGACAAATGGCTGTCCAGTCTCTTCTTAAAATCGTTGGAGCATTCACAGCTTCTGGAGGCAGGTTGTTCCACTAATTAATTGTTCTAACTGTCAGGAAGTTTCTCCTTAGTTCTAGGTTGCTTCTCTCCTTGATTAGTTTCCATCCATTGCTTCTTGTCCTGCCTTCAGGTGCTTTGGAGAATAGCTTGACTCCCTCTTCTTTGTGGCAGCCCCTGAGATACTGGAACACTGCTATCATGTCCCCCCTTGTCCTTCTCTTTGTTAAAGTAGACATACCCAATTCTGCCAGCCGTTCCTGGATGCATTCTGTATGCTCTGGACTATCATAGCCACAATAGCAAACATTGGCTATGTAATCCCAATCATCTGGGAGCCTCCGTTTTGATAAAGTTACTGACTGACAGTGACCTAATACAGTCCAGCCACAAGCAATCCAGTGAATGTTGCTGAAAGCAAAACAGGCTATTTTCCTCCAAAGAGATCCACCAGACACATCACCAGAAGCTAAAATCAGAAGGCTACGTCTGATTTACTCTGGCCATGCGATGCGTGCAAATTCATCGGAGGAGGCAGTGATGCTAAAGAATGGTTAATGGAACGAGAAGAAGGGGCAAGCAAAGAACACGCCAGCTTGATAACATCCAATCTGGCACAAACATCCAACAATTGAAAGAAGCTGGGCTCAACAGGGTAGGCATGGAGAGCCCTTGTCTATAAACTCATCAAGAGTCAGACACGATCGAATGGCGAAAATAACAACATATCCACCGAGGGATGTGCATTAACAGAAATGAGCAGGTTCGGTTCCATTTTCTCCTTTTTTTTCCAGGAAAAAAGAAAAAAAATCTGTAAGGAAGGTTTCACTTAATTACTAAACTGCACAAGGCAGACCAGGGATCTTTTCATCTCTCTGCATTTCCTAGTTTGGTCATTTGACTTCATGACATTGCAAACCGACATAGTCATTCCAGGAAGGCTTGGAGAAAGGAAGATGTTTCTCAGCAAACAGCTGAGTTTCTAAAGGTTAAGCAAAGCTGAGTTATTTGACATAGCAAAACAATAACAACAACAACAACAACAAAACAACCAAAGGTAAATATGATTTCCATCTGCCGCCATGGAGTCTGGTGAATCTTCTTTCAGATTCTTTTGTAGAATTTCAGACAAATATAGCAGACCCAACACTAATCCCATTATAACATTAGTTAGGAAGTGTGTCCTTGATAAATTGGGAGAAGCTTTAGACCACTAGAGCCAGATGCCATCAGACATGGTAGGAAACACACAACTATTTTAAAGGTGGCGTTTGTAACTTCCCTTTTTTGGTTGCAATGGGAATTGTAGCACTTCACTACAGACCATTTTTCTCTTCACTGCTTCCTATAGGTTTCAGATGATGAAAATATTGTTTGTTGTATTGTTTCTCTTCTGGTTAATGTTTGCTATTCCTTATAATATTTACTGTATATCAGAGAAAGGGTTTCCTATCTGTTTATATTTGGGATGCAATGTTCAAACAGCACTGAAAATGTTTTTTATAGCATTCCTCTTTATTTGTTTTAGACTTTTTTGTAGCCAGCTTTAACATCTCTATTATTTTTAATTCATTATAGTTAAATACGATAACCTGAGTGTTTTGATCTATTGTTAGCAGCGGTGGGTTTATGAAATTAAAAATAATGCATCAAAGTTTTTCTCATGAAGCTGACTTGTTCAAGTCCAGGTTTTTGAGGTTTGGACCTGTGTGTCGGTGTAAATGTCTGTCCATATATAAAGTAATTTTAATTTTTGTTCAGTTAACTTTTCATTCCTTAGGCCAAATATTTTTGAAAAGGCGGAGGGGAATATTTTTACAATGCACTTCTGAGTAATTGAGGCTTCTGTGATTTATTAAGATGTGCTTCTGTCCTTAATATCATCATTTACTAGCAGGAATAATTCAAAATCTAGTTGTGTCGATGGGTGGAGAATTAGAGCTGTGCAGCTACATAGATGTTACGTTAGGTATTATATGCCTTTTTCAGTGCCATGGGAGAATGGGAAACAATTTGAAGAAGAAGGAGAAAAAAAATAAAAACAAAGACATTTCTTCATCCAGAGTGAAGGTGGCAATCAGAGATTTAATTTCTAAACTTTAGAAACTGCAGCCTGCCTTTGCAGAGCTATAGATGAAAAAAAATAATACACCAAGCTTTCTAACATCACAGTGTGCACTGTTGGTGCTCCTGTTTTAAGCACAATGGATATGTACTCTGTTGTTGTTATTGCCCACAGAGTAAAAATTATGCTCAGAACAAAGATTCCTGCAGCAGTGCCCCACACATCAATGGGTTTCCTACTTTGGTTTCTAAGTCAGAGGGTTGGGTGAAGAAGAGGGAAAAATGTTTTATTCCTATCTGAAGAACCAGAGAACAGCACTGTAATCTGGTGCTATAGTTGTGAATCTCTGGGGAGCCTTTTTGCTTGTTTTCACTATTTATTTTTTGTCCTTTGTCCTCGTGGGTTTCAGCCTCTATACCCTACTTCCCCAAGCTACATCTTATATAGTCAGTTACTGGAACTAGAAGGAGGGTGGTTTCCTCATTTTTAGACAACCTATATGAACCCATTTGGTTGGGGGCTAACCCATCATGTATCAACTAGACAATTTTTTTAATGGGTCAACAAATTATGATTTAAAGAATTCAAGTTCAGTGCTATATGTGAAAGGAACCCCTTTCTTCCCTCTTTAGGGGGGTGTGTCTTTCTTTTGACTGTTTGTCTTTGGCTCCATGGTTCAGTCCTGAATCCGTGGCCTCAGGGACTGAATGTATTCCTTCTGCAGGCTGGCTATTTAGAGAGTTATTTGAATTCTGTTGCATGGGATACACTGCAGTGTAACTAGCAACACTCCAGTATGTCCAGTAAATGCTAATGACAAGCATTTTCCTAGTATTGTTAGTATTTAAGATGTTATTATGTCTTTCTTTTCCAGCATCTCCATTTATTTCAATACTTTGGATGGCAGCTGATGGCAAAGCCACGGTGAGTATGCAACATTAATATTAAGGAGAGAAAAGAAATTAATATGATTCATTTAGCAAGAAAATTACCTGGTAAAAGCTTTTCTGTGTTCTTTTTTCTCCACTGAATCATCCAGTAAACTCTCAAGAACCCAAGGGGGATAAAGACTTTGGCAGGAACATTGTAAATTGTGAAACTTCTGACTTATTTTTTCAGATGAGGACATTTTCCAAAGTGCCACTGCCTGATGATACTTAGATACAGTACTTAGTAAACAATGCATCATGGATGACAGTCAAAGGTCGGACCATATGATGAGAGTATTTGCAACCAGCATTTGGCATTTTTTAATGCCAAAAGAGATACAGAAGTTTTATTATATACAGAAAAATGACACGGTACAGTTGCTGACTTCCTAATAGTGGGTTGCATTCTCCTTGTAAAACCACCAGCAGTATCTGCAGCAAGGTTAAAAAAAATCAAGATGGTGGCTGTCTTCATGTGATTCAAGCCCCACCCCATTTTAATGTTCACTATATAGACATATTAAAAATGCTTCACTCTAATGGTCACAATTACCATTTTGCCATTACACACACACACACACTCCATACACTGCCATAACATGTCAATATCTATGGGAGAATGGTTAATGGGAAGTTTTCTTCCTGAGGTAATAAGTATCTTTGCAGAGAAATGGGTAAGAATGAACATCTAATGCTTTCTACTCCAAAATGGCTGCATTGGTCACCTCTTGATTTGCAAGTTTGAAACAAGATGTGATCTGATGACACCTTCTTGAATTCAATATTTGTCTCTAAAATAGCATCTTCAGCTCTCTTGGCTCCTAGAGATTACGGTGGTTGGTTTGGTCAGCAAGCTCCCTTTCAATGATACGATGTAATGTAGATTGCTCTTCGGGTAACTAGGTGCACTGATGTATTACGCTGCTGAAAAGAATAATGCCGAAATTAGAAGGATATATATAAACCATTTTTTTCTAATACAGATGAGGCAGATTTGAAGCTTCATGGATGGGTTTTCTCAAATCCACTTGGAAAAAAAACCCCATTAACTGTTGGGTTATATTATCGTGTAGATTTTTCTCTTCCTAACCTTTCCAGGGTTAATTTAAAGCAACAAGCCTCAACAAGGTGTTGGAATACAGAATTATTTTTATCAGAATTCTAGATGATCCATTCCATTATCCATCTCCTTGGTTTTCATAACTCAACAAACTATGAAATATTTCTCCCTTTCTGAGTTATTTTCCTCTCAAAAATGTGGGTGTGCAATCCCTCTGGTGCACAGGATACTGTGAATAATTACATAGCATATGGCTATGTATTAAGTAGTTGGCTTAAAAATCCCAACCACATTTCAGAAATAGAAGGCACCAAAGGTTGGCAAAGTGGCTCTTGGGCCTTTTCTCTGGCAGCTCCTCAGTTTACTGGAAAATTGGCAGTAGTGAAGTAGCCAGGTTGATGGCTTGAATTGCTGTTTCATAATGACTATGTCTGTACTTGATGGCAGTGAAAATCACAATGGTATTGTCCTGGCGGTTTACCGTAGGGCCACTTAAGTTACAATGATTGGTGGCTGAGTTTTCCCTCCCATTAACATTCTCATTTGCCTGGTAGAAAAGAATAAGCACAAATTATTGTCCCTGCTGCTGATGGGAGGGAGTTCTGCCAGAAGCAATTTTAGGTACGTTGACAGCTCTGTGCCACTTTGTTCTTTCATTTGCTCCTGTCCACTGCATCGATCACCTGCAATGCTTTAGCCATGGAACAGAGCGAGCTCAACCCATTGCTATGGATCAGTGGCTGCAGATGAGCCATGGGTTGGTATGGGCTGCCAAACAGGACATGCTGTATGTACTGTATTTGGAAACTGGTGAAGACCAAACTTTTCCAGAGGACCTTTTGGAATGGTTGCTCATCATCGGTATATTCATGTGTGTTCTGTATTAATGTCATTTATTGGTTTTGATATGTTATGAATGGTTGTAGGGTTATTCTTCTTCTTGTTGTTGTTAGCTGCGAAGTCGTGTCCAACCCATCATGACCCTATGGACAACGTTTCTCCAGGCATTCCTGTCCTCTACCCTCTTTTGGAGTCCATTTAAGCTCACACCTACTGCTTCAGTGACTCCATCCAGCCACCTCATTCTCTGTCCTCCCCTTCTTCTCTTGCCTTCAACCTTTTCCAGCATTAGGCTCTTCTCCAGTGAGTCCTTCCTTCTCATTAGGTGGCCAAAGTATTTGAGTTTCCGCTTCAGGATCTGGCCTTCTAAAGAGCAGTCAGGGTTGATCTCCTCTAGGACTGACCGGTTTGATTGCCTTGCAGTCCAAGGGACTCGCAGGAGTCTTCTCCAGCACCATAAGTTCAAAGGCCTCAATTCTTTGGTGCTCAGCCTTTTTTATGGTCCAAAGCATTATTCTTACCAGGGACATTTTATAACATATGGTACTGTTGCAAGCTAGCTTGAATTGGAAAGGATACAGTGGCATACACATTTATCTAACAAAATTATAGTTGCCCCTCCCTAATCTTGTGGGGTGGGCTGGGGAGGGAGCACAGACTAAGGTTAACAGAGAAAGTCACCTTCATTAGTTGTCAGTGGCGTAGCGTGGGGGGTGCAGGGGGGGCCGGCCGCACCGGGCGCAACATCTGGGGGGGCGCCCATTAAGCTTGCCGGAGGGGGACGATTCCGCTTCGCCGAGGGTCAGAGGAGTGAGTGAGCGAGCGAGCGGGCGGAGCGTAGAAAGCAACCGCATTCGCTGCGCCCAGCCAGAGCGGGATCCCGTCCTCTCGCGGCTGCGGATTGCCTCCTTTCTCGGGTGGGGGTGGGGAGGCTTGGCGGTGTCTTGCCTCCCTCTCTTTCTCCCGCCGCAGCTCTCCTCCGCTTGGCTCTCAACCTGCAAGCCCGGCCCCCCCGACCCAGCTCCCGCCCCCGTCTCCTCCTTTCCCGGAGGTAAAGGTAACAACTGCAGCTGCCGCACCTGCGGCTGCTTGCTGCTGCTGCTCCTCCTCCTCCTCCTGCCGTATTGACTCTCTGCGGCCACTCGGTTCCCCCTGCAGGAGGTGATCGGGACCGCCCCCCGACACACGTCGCCAGCAGCGAGAGTTTCCAGCCAGGCTGGCGAATCTTTGGGGCGAGGTGCCAAAGAGAAGGAGGCGGCTTGGCTTGGATAAGCAGCGTCTGGGCAGAAAATAGGTCGTGCGCCGTAGCAAGTATGAATTCCTGGGGTACAGCCTAAGCAGGCAAAGCTGCAGGGTGGGTTGGTTGGCTTTTCCGGCTTTGGAATAACCTTGGGAAGCTGAGGCATTGTAAGTTGGAAGTCATTGTTTGTCGCCTAACATGTTGGGTCAACCCCACGCCACATGCTAAGCCATAAACCGTGGATGGTATCCAGGGTTTAGGACAAGATGGAGAAAACTAGCCAATTGTGGGATCATAAATCTTGATGAAGCCCATCATCGCTCCATGTGATGTATGCACTCAATCTACAAACGTAGTCCAAGCCTATTCACATCTGTTGTAAGGTCATTCTCTTGTGGGGTTTATCCTGACGTCCACTAAGAGTGGAACAAACATGCCCCATTAACCATTTTCAACGCCATGTCCTCTCTTTGTCTCATCCTAAATCACAGCTGAGGCACCTTAAAGTTGCCTTGTTTCAGTTTTAAACTAGCATTTTCCCTCTTGTCCAGAGACCCTTTTTTGCCTTGAACCTAACTCAGGGGTAGGCAACCTTGGCTCTTTTATGACTCATGGACTTAAACTCCCAGAATTCCTGAGCTAGTGGAAGAGACTCGAATGCTAAAATCCACAGGTTAGGGGGCGCAAATTACTTGCCTTGCCCCGGGTGCTGACAACCCACGCTACGCCACTGTTAGTTGTCCCAAAGATGCTTTTTCACGAGGCAACTGGACTTCGTTTTCTTTGAAGACATATCACTTCTCATCCAAGAAGCTTCTTCAGCTCCGACTGGATGGTGGGGAATGGAAGGATTCATACTCTTTGAAGACAGCTGGTCATTTGCATTCTTTTAGCGAGTCGTTGAGCCCACCTGGAGGTTTATCTGGGTTGTCAGGGTCACTTGAGTAGTGCAAATGGGTGTGGAGCCTTCTTGGTACTGTTTTGTAGAAAACTATGTTGTAGATAACTATGACCTGGATGACTGAGAATCTCCATACACACTCCTTCTTTAGCCAGCTTCAATTCCTCTGCAACCTGCAGGAAGGCTGTGCAAGGATGTGCGAGGGGGAAGTAAAAATGACTTCAAAGAGTAAGATTTTCCCTTTCGGTCACATGAACTGCTTGTCAGTTTCTATTCACTCTAATGACTAGCAGGGTGTCAGACATGCCAGTCTCCAGCTTATTCAGCAGGAAATGGACAGATGACATCCCCTTTTACATAATCACTCCATCACTTTACCTCCATCATGGCTAAAATGCCACAATTATGCAAATAGTAAGGTTTGTGTTGAGGGAAGATGAAAAATATTCATTCCACAATGGGTCAGACAATTTACTAGGGCTTGATTAAACTTAGGGGATAGGATAAGCTTAGAAGACATTGTCACGAGCATTGTGTTCTTAAAGAGTGGTTGCAATTTTTAAAGACTTTGTGTGGTGGGGAATAAAATTATTTACAGCTGTTCTGACCTAGAGAGTATCACTGCAACAATTCCAGGAAGAATGTTCAGAAAAAAAAATCAAACTGAATCTGTTTAGAAATTTGCAAATTCGGCAAATGCTTCTAAGTTGTTGGAGTAACTTCACTGCATTTAATTCAATTTGACAATTTGCTTTGACTTCAGATTTGCTGCAGAAGAGCATTTTGATTCAGAGATTTGATTGAATCAATTTCAAATGCAATTTCTAAATTGAAGCTTCACACAGACCCCTAATCCAGAACATAATATTTTCTGATAGACTGAATTCAACAACAAAGTGTGTGTGTGTGTGTGTGTTTGGCACCAGATGCCTTTTTTGTGCCAATTCACTTTTGTTTAGTAATACATTAAACATTTCTGTAACAATGATCTCCTCAGGTTAAGTAAATTCAACTGTTTATTTTAAATTGTAGATTTTAAGAAATCCCTGAAAGTGTGATACTAATATTCTTTGAATAGTTTTTGAAAAAGAATTCATATAGATCAGGGCTAAATTCAAATACATTTTCATGGGGCAACTAAAACTGGGTGAAAGAACAATTTCTGGCTCTGATGTTGCAAATTTTCATCCCTGTTGACATCCATGCTGCTCCTGTGACAATGTGGTGTGTTGTTTCCTCATTAGCAGGATGATGATGAGACAGCATTGTGCTTTCGACACAGTCTTTGAGACAGAGATGATGTGATAGTTTCCCAAGGAAGGGGGCAGATCAATTCACATCTGAAACATTTTAATTTACTTGATTGAGATGAGTTTCTAATCTCCCATTCAGTAAAATCAAAGTCACTTCTGCCTTTATGGATCTTATGCCACCTTCAGCATTCCAAATGTGTTTCCAACTTCCCATGTTTTGAAGAGGTTAAGATACAAAATGGACACCTAAGATATATAAGGCACCCTTGAAAACTCTCTTCTTGCTTTTAAGAAGCAAAATGAATGCTTTAAATTACCTACAAAATAGCAAAAGAGATTGGAATATTTTGGCCCTGTCTGTGAGATTGCTCACCTATGTGCACCCCAAATCATAATTATGGCTCAAATCTTTTGAGTGAAGTAATTTGAAATGCTATGGACTAGCTCCGTAACTCCATCCTGGGAGAAGTAATTTTTTGCCTCCATTCTAACACTTTGATTCTAAGAAAAGAGTACACTTTGAGAGAGTTTCTGAACTTCAGTTCAGCTTTTATTTCTTAGTTGGTTGGTTGATTACAGTTTCCTGAAAAGTGTACAAGTATTTAACAGAAAAGAAAGAAAGTAAAGCAAATCAATGTAAAACAAAAACAACAGTAATAGTTAACAGAAGTTAAAATAATAATAAATCCATCAGGAGAAATAATAGTTGATATGCTTAAGAAATTTTCTTCAAATACCTCGTAGCTTAAAAAGGTCTTTAGCGGATATCAGAAAAGTGTCCAACAAGATTCGGTTCACAGATGGCAGGGTGGGAGGTGGGGGAGGAAGAATCACTATTGAACAACTTCTTCCCTTGTGGCCACCCCTCTTGCCTCACTAGATAGGGATCCATGAAGAAAGACCTCAGAAATAGACCTTAGGGTTCAGTTAGTGAAAACAAGTTTAATGTATTTATCTGCATGGATTTTAAAGTCTTTCCCTTAAGCTTCAGTTCAGGCAGACCTGTCTCAAAGCTACTAAATCCTTCTGTCTTGCTTACTGCAGCTGAACTTTTAACTTAATTGTAGTCTGCAGTGTGTTGATGTTGGTCTTTCTTTTTAAGATTCAAGGAAAATTTGCAGCACTTGAGGCCAGCAAAATCAGATAAGCAGAGTGAGGTGTCAGTTGTGTCTGAGATGAGAGTTTCATAATTTAGGTGTGATCAGTGAGTAGGTTGCCCCAAAGGTGCTTTTACATGAGGCAACTGGACTTGATTTTTTTCTCTTTGAAGAGATTTTGCTTCTCATCCAAGAAGCTTCTTCAAAGAGAAAAAAGAAAGCTCAGTTGCCTCGTGAAAAAGCACCTTTGGGACAACCATGACGTGGATGACTGAGAATCACCACAGATAGTGAGTAGGTCCTTCTCTTTTCCACACTAAATTATGCCACCAAGTGTGGTCATCAGATCTCAAGCTTGGTCAGGCTAATATTTAAGGAGGGAGGATTATCTCAGCTGTCATCTTTTGGACTTTAAAGCTCATTATCAATAATAGTGCCCACAAACAAACAAGTATCAATAGAGCCTTGCTGGATCAGGTAATATGACCCTGACTTCCACTTTTTCTGCTATGTTCGGAACCAATTCCAGTTCCCAAAGATGCAAAGGAAGTCCAAGGTAGAGCACATTCCAACAATTGGATCTAGATCCAACTAAGGCATGTGTCACCATAGCCAGACAGGGACCTTATCAAGAACAGATGCAGTGGCTGTTCACCACCGAGATGATCAAAGGCATCTTGGCTACACCTGCCACTCAGCTTTCAAGTAGGGCCCACATTTCTAGCAAGCTGCAGTATGGGCATGTGACAGGTTGCTTATAGGGCAAATTCAACATGTGGAGATGCTTGGTTGTGTGGCTGAGGCTTCAGGTAAGAATCTATGTTATAATATGAAATATCAATGGTAAACTAAAGAGACACTTGTCAAATAGCTCTGGGGACTTAAAAGAATTTACAGGCACAAAAGCAAGGTGAGAGCTGGCGTAGCATACACCTGGGAATGGAAAAGGGTAGTTTGGGGTATGAATGAATGATGTGAGAGGAAACTCAAAATGGACAATGGGTTCGGAAGAAGGCAAGGTATTCTTGCAAGACAATTCAGGAATCTCCTGCCCTAGTGGAAGACCATGGGATATCAAACCCAAGTATAACTGTGTGATACTTTGTGAAGACTTTATCTTTGTGAAGACAATCTTGCCTTTTTCCATGATTTTTTAAATCAATGTTATTTGATTATTTACCCAGAGACATGTTGTACCAATATCTGCTCTTTCTCAAGTTATAACACACAGTGCATATATTAAAGAAAACCACCAATTAAAATGCATTGTGTTATGGGGAAATCACTTCCATGCAAATCTATTTAAAATTTAAAAG